>NC_137220.1:11101397-11121397 GCF_949987685.1 Ammodytes marinus
GATGCAGGTTTTGTCATATTTTTCCGTTATATTTTGACAGAACCTAAAGAAATGTGTTAGGCAGTGGATATAAAAGTCACTCAAAGCACTTAAAGCAATAAAAATATGTTGACGAAAACTATGTTAAAGTAGAAGCGTAACGATCACCGAGGGCAAAAGTACGTCGTCTGCAGAAATACTTAAAAATTTAAAAAAATATATAATAATAAGGAGGACAACGAAGGAACTTCAAATATTTCTGTCAACGTGTGCAGCAAAACCTTGAGAGATTAGTTCGGAAACTGCCAGTGTTCACAGAAAACACTCAAGAGTGAACAGTGTTTTTTTTCAGATCTATCTCCATTAGATTGGTCAAGGCCTGAGATCAGCACATAAGACTTCCGCTTATTCTGAGCTGAAAATCGTGTTAAGGTATTTATAGTGCTGAGGTCATACTTTTTGGGTTAAACATCTTCAGATAGAAAACATTCTTCGTGCTTTTGAGGTGTTGTATGCTGAAAAATATTGATCCATGAAAATATTTTAATGTGTACACATACCTGTTTTACTGTATGTTTTGAGTAAAAAATAAATACATGAATGAAATAGTCACAACCTCCGAAAAATGCATGTTGTCCTTTTATCAAGACATAAAACACACACACACACACACACACACACACACACACACACACACACACACACACACACACACACACACACACACACACACACACACACACACACACACACACACACACACACACACACACACACACACACACACACACACACATAATTTAAGGCCCTGTTGGTTCTACTCAGCCCTTATCAGCAGCTGTTTGCCTGATTCAGCACGTTGAATCTGCAGCAGAGGAAGCCAGAGAGTTGGAGCTGTGCGATTTCACTGATTTCATGTGGCCAGTCACTCGTTAAAAGTCCACATTTTGTCTTTTTTTCAATGTGTTGGTGAAATTCATTTTTTTTGTGTGTGTCTCCTCGATGCTTGGTTGTTTGTGTTGTTTTATTTTTGCTCAAAAACTGATCAGTTACTGTATATCTTCTCAAAGAATCGCACATCAGCAGTCTTCTTGCTCTAGTCTTCGCTGCGCGTGTGTGTTCAACTTGTGACAGACGACACGGAGCGACGCAAAGTGTGTGTTATCATTCTGCCTGTGTGTGTTATCTTCACTGGCTCTTTGAGGTTGACTGGATGCTCAGATGCAGCAGACCGGCAAGCATGGAACAAACGCGATACGTCTGTAATATTCCAGAAACTCTGTCACACACACAGACCACGTGTTGTTGTCTAAACTCCCTGTTTTGGTAGACCGCTCGCTGCAGGTGATGGCAGATTGCATATAAAAGAATGTGGGTATATGCTTTGTTGTGCTGTGCTGTGTTGTGTAGTGTGTGTGTGTGTGTGTGTGTGTGTGTGTGTGTGTGGGGCACGGAATGCTGAACAGTTGTGGTGTGCAGATTCTCTCTGACATGCAGTCACAATCACACAGCGTTATCTCTGCTCACCTTCTGCTGACTCCCTCAGGCAGCCAGCCCTGCTGTGTCCTCAGCTCCACCACCACAGCTTCTCTGCTCTGTGTGTGTGTGTGTGTGTGTGTGTGTGTGTGTGTGTGTGTGTGTGTGTGTGTGTGTGTGTGTGTGTGTGTGTGTGTGTGTGTGTGTGTGTGTGTGTGTGTGTGTGTGTGTGTGTGTGTGTGTGTGTGTGTGTGTGTGTGTGTGTGTGTGTCTGTGTGTGTCTGTGTGTGTCTGTGTGTGTGTCTGTGTACATATGTGCTAATCCTGCATGTCTGGTTAAGATATTTTTAGAATGTTTAAACGCTGCGGAGGCTGTAACGTTTTCTTTGGAAACGTAAGTGCTTGCTTCGGTGCATCTGAGTTTGGGTCAGACAACATATGTACAGTATAAGGCATATGTGTCTGGTGTGCTTGTTAAAAGAATTCCCAAAAATTACGAATAGCACATTTTCTTCTTTTGAATCAATGTGAGCGTGTCGTGTGTGTGTGTGTGTGTGCGCGCGTGCGAGAACGTGCGTGTGTGTCTCCCAGCGAATGGTCTCCATGTCGGCGTGCGTTCTGCTCCCTCTCTGCTTGACTGAGCTGACAGTGGGTCCAGGCTCTGTCCTGTCTCCTCTCTTTCCTCTTCTCCTCTGCCTCATCCCTCCTTCCTTCTGGCATGGATGCTGGACATGTGGTGCAGCAGCCAGTCCTACTGAAAGAGAAATGCGCCAGTGATTAAGTGATTTTGCTCTGTTGTCAAGGAGAATAGTATATAGAGAAGCTCGCTGATGGATCGGGATAGACATAAAGGACTCCAGATGTCTATAGGTTAGAGTGTTAATGTGTGCAGTTTATACCCATTTATATCGTAATGTTTGATAACAAGCGATATTTATTATTCACTGCAAATGCCAACCTACTTCCTTTTGTACAAAAAAATAATAATTTAGTTTGCAATGATTAATTTATTTAAAAAACATGTTTTGCCCCTTTCAAGGGAATGTTTAAGAGTAGGCAGAAATATAAAAAAAATCCCAAATAGGTTTCCTGGAGATGAATAAACCTTCTTTAAAAGAAATGAA
This sequence comes from Ammodytes marinus, assembly GCF_949987685.1. Lineage (NCBI taxonomy): Eukaryota > Metazoa > Chordata > Actinopteri > Uranoscopiformes > Ammodytidae > Ammodytes > Ammodytes marinus. Next base: position 11,103,977 of record NC_137220.1, read on the forward strand.
AGAAAACTGAGAAACAAATCCACAATATATTTGTTGTTGTCATGGGTCTTTTATAGCTGCTAATGCTGGCTATATTTCATCCTGTCCAAATAGAAACACCATCACAATGCTTGCAATTCTTCAATGCCATGGAGTATTTTTCTTTTCAACCAGAGCAGAAACCTGCTGCTGGATAGATGTGGATATTTCATTGTTTATTTGCATTTATTGCATTTACATCTCTTGCATAATGTAGCCACTGCTTAGAAAAGGAGGTATTCCCCTCAAGCACTGTGGAACTTTGAATGTCATGCATGCACAAGGTTTTTTTGCCCTCAGAGCCCCGTCCATGTCAGTGCGTCATATTTGTGATGTGAAGCTTCACTGCATTCAAAAATGTGCACAGAGAGATGTATTTTAACGATACGCCTTCGGAAGAGTTGTGGTGTGTTTGGATTCAGGCTTCTTCATTTATGTTGCTTCTTTCACAAGGCCAACTCAGTCAAGTTGATTGTCGTAGAATGTGTTATTGCAAATGTGCTTTTTAGATTTACATCCAGATCCCCACACAGGTTTTTTTTTTTTTATTTTTTTTTACGTTTGACACATTTAGTTGACGCAATCTGCCTACTACTCCTGTGAATTGAGAGAAAGGGGGTTAGCCTATGACATGCAACAAAGGTAGAATTCCCCCGTTGCGGTCCCAGGTTGAGTCATTAGTTGTTTACAGAGCAATGCCTTCAGTTATCCGTTCCATCATCATGACAGTGAATTGGGTTAACAGCAGTATTTTTAACCGGAGTCAAGTCCGGTGCCTTGTCAAAGGGATCCTCAAGTCGAGGACAATCAAGGCACAAGTCTTCATAATTCCATCGCAATTATTCCTGAGACCTAAAAAAGGACTTGCGATTCTGTTGCGATTCCTTCAGGTCTTTGAATGCTGGCAATGAAAAGGACATTTCATTTGAATCTTTATTTTCCCTCCAGGGGCCTGTTAATAGTATTTTCTACCAAGCTGACATCAGCTCCTTTCAATGCAAAGGTTTTATAAGAAAATATTCAAGGTGCCTGGCCGTTACTGTGCCTTTTTTTTATATAGACGTGTGTGTCTTTCTTCAACATTCACAATTTGCATTAAAGGTACCCCTTCCCTTTTTTGTTTGTGTCATTATTCATTTGGAATGGTAATTATTAAACTATATTTCTGTGATGTTCCACTTATGCACATCATGAATATATTTTCACTGTTGAAGGACACTTTCAAAAAGCATCCATATACGCTATCAGGACTTCACTGTTACTTGTGTGCGTGTTTGTTAGCTAGCAGGCACATGTGTGGTGGTGCATAAGAGCATGAAACCTCCAGTGTTGCCGTTCTGGGCGGAAATGTTGGAAGGCCTCTGACTTCCTCTGACCCCTCAACGAGTCCAGTCCATCCTCTAAGGGAGGGACGGGCTTTAATCCCTTTTAATTAGCAATCCTTATTCATTTTGGCTCAGGACAGGGCGACCCAATTCACCCAAAAGAATATGGAGGCAATTAAAACATACTGCAACCACGAAGGAAATGCCGCATACACTCAAACTCTTGCTCATGATCTCTCTAACCAAAATAGAACTACACGTTTGGCTGAATTGTCCGATACTATAAATATGCCTGCTAATTGAGAAAAGATGATGAAATGGTGACGGAAGGGTGTGGAGATAGTGAGGAGAGTGGACAGCAGCCTGGCGTGATATGACCCAACAGAGGCTCCTGCGGATCCATTCATCTAACAGTCAGACAGCACACTGTTTTGTCTGTGTGTGGTTATTTTGTGTTTTCCGTTGTGTACATCTTCTTTAGCTCTGTGAGGAGGCAGAAATGTGTCATGTGCTGAGAGACGGAGAATTTGCATTTGTTTTTTCATAGTTTTCCATTTCTCAATTTCCTTTGATTTGTGTATACTTTTTTGGTGTGTGTGTGTGTGTGTGTGTGTGTGTGTGTGTGTGTGTGTGTGTGTGTGTGTGTGTGTGTGTGTGTGTGTGTGTGTGTGTGTGTGTGTGTGTGTGCAGTGAGGGCATTTGTTCACTGTGTGTGTGTGCGTGAGTGCGTGCATTTTGCTTTATGTTTATGTATGCAATGTGAGCCTGCACTTCATGGTTAGTCTCTTCATCATGCTCCCTGTCTGACTCTATCTCCCTGGCTCTGTTTTAATAAAGCGTGAGGAATTGGATTAAATGCAGGAATTTTCTGCTTGAATGCACTTGCGCATCCGTGATTTATTTTTGTGTTCCACTGCCATTTTCCTATTTTTACCCCCTTAGCTGAGTGAAATGACTTCTCCCTCCCCCACACTCTTTGGACATACAGTACATGTGTACGATGTGTGGGGTTCATGAGCATTGTTCATTCATTGTCTATCATAATCTTGCACCATCAAGTCTTGACTGCCTCTGGTTGGTCTATTTGATGTTTTTTCATGGATACATTAAAGGTAGAGTCAGCGATTCTGGAGAATGCTTGTTATCAAAATCCTTTTTTGTCAGAATCAGTGAATACCCCTACACGACATGTTATCTGTATGTGTGTGCTGAAAATAAAATCCAGTGTCAATACACAGCCTGGGCTCTATCAACTGGCACGGTAGGCCACCTTTGATTACATGCCATTTGTTTTACATGCCTGTGTTTACAGAGTCTAGGATGCGTATTACCACCAGATTAGTTTTTTCAGTGCACACACAGTCAGTGGATCATGAGGAGATATTCACTGATTTTGACAAAAACTGTGTAAATCTCTTCAAATGCAATGTGGCGGTGGGGTGGTGCACTTTGTTCCCAGCCCTCCAGCTATTCTCCCTCCGTCTTCACCCTATCGTGCGACGGCAGTTTCAAACCCTGTAGAAAGGTCAGCGGGCAAACAGGGTGCACACACAGGGCCTAAGCGTAGCGAGAAACGTGCTCATAAGGCCACGGGGAGAGGGGACACATCCTTCAGAAATCATCCCATGTCTGTGTTTATCCGGGGTACTGACAGGTCGCCCGGCTCTGTCTGTAAAAAGAAGGCCAAGCGAGTCTCACTCTGAGCCCCTTATCTCTGCTTGTCTGATACACAAACCAAAACCGTATTTGCCACGGCCGCCGCAGACGTATCTGCTAAATGAATTGAACTGTTTGCCAGTTTGCTAAATGTCAGAAAATATCAGTCAGTTTTTGTCAACAGTATGTTGTCCATTCGTTCGCCTATAGCACGACCTTCTTTTTCTTTTCTCGCTCACTGTTGCCCTCATTCACCTATCACCGTGTCCTTTTTTTAATTCTCAATTTGCAATTAATTTGACTCATTTTACCTGTTTTTATTTGCACAAAAGTGTTGTAGCGTTGCATTTTTGTGTGCGTCAATGACAACATATGAAACAACAAAGGTACAATGTGACTTGATTAACCTCCCTGTTTTCTCTCTCTCTCTCTTGCTATCTATTTTTCTCTTTTGTCCATTTCCACCCTGCTTTCACCCAGTGGCTTATTGCAAAAAGGCCCATGAAAGGCATGTCTTCCTGGGTATATAAGAGTCCTTTTAACCCTCCTATCCCAATCTCGCCTCCACCTTATCCATTGAGGCACCATCATTACAGGCTTTTTAGAAGGGCCAAATTACAGCAGAGTGACTTATTACAGGCTGCATGCAGAGACGAGGTGGGTTGGATGTTGGAGAGGAAACAAGGTAGCCACTAGGCAGAGATAAAAGGGAGAGAGTGAGTGATAAAGCAGATGAGGGAGAGCAACAAGGAAGATGGAGGTTTTAGGATTGGAAAGGAGATTGAGAGGCTGGCAAAGAGAGGGAGAGAGAGAGAGGGAGAGAGAGAGAGATCTACGAACAAAGACAAACACTGTCATTTACAGAGGGCAGCAGAGTTATCCGCTAATGGACACATGATATACAGCCCTTTTAAAGTTTGCTCTGCCTCACAGTTCCCAAAGTTCACACGTACGTACCTCCCATGATCCTTCACATCCAGTACCGTGCCAAACGGAAGCAATGCACCATGGGAATGCACAAACTAGCTCTAGCTAGCTCGGTCAGTCACTGGCATTGGGACAATGGAACATATTTTTTGGAGGATTTGATCTAATCTCATGTGGGCCCTTTCATCACATCAAATGAATGGAATCAGCAGCAAAGTAGTCTGACAGAGTGTTTTGCTAGTGTGCGGCACGTGGCCCTCCAGAGGCCCCTCGCTGACTGTGTAGAGCACAAAACTCAAGCAGACAAGCTTTAGTAAACAGATGTAAACTAGGTGGAATGGGATGTGAGTGTGAGAGTGGGAGGAGGGCACATATGACACACTAATGAACACAGAAATAGACATCTCACTAGTGTTGATGACAGTATAGCTTTTCACTTAACACATGCACCCACAAAGCTAAACACACTCACGACCTTGTGCCTTTATTTCACACTGACGAAGACGTTTTCTTTTTCTTTTTTAATGCTTCTGTCTCTGTAAAAGCCTTCAACAGGAATTCCTTTTTTTGAATAAATATAGAAAATAAAATGTTGTCAAAAAGAAAAGATAAAAAGTACAAGTTCAGTGAGTTTAAGCTGTTCAGAAATTAGGCAATTAATTGAGAAAATGTATCAAACAAATGCGCAAGGAAGATTGATTGGGGGGGATACATCAACAATACTTTCCTGCAAATGGAAGATATTGCTTTAAATGCCTAATAGTGATGATTTATATAACTGCACTTGGTGTGAAGTTTGTATGAACTGGACTGAACTTGAAACAGTTTGTGTCCCAGCATTCGTGCTACCATAGTGATTTTGTCTATACTGTGCTGTAGGCATTCCTGTTCTTAGGATTTTTACAAGTTCTCCCTGTCCCCTGGTGAGCATGGTTAAAAGAGACAACTACAGCTCCTCTGGACACTCACACGCAAACACACACACTCACACACACAATGCCATTTAGAGAGCGAGCGAGCCAACTCACGGATGATTTTCATTGTTATTCATGTATTAATTTATTCGCTCATGGCAGACGTGAAACAGGGCTGTAATATGCAGATGTGGGTTTGTTTCTCGATGGGAATTTTCCAGTCCACTGCCTCTAGCTGCCACTAATAATAAAGACAGGCAAAGGAGAGTGGAGGAGGAACGGGGGAGGAAAAAAGAGAGGGAGAAATGGGAGCTACATAGGGATGGTTGGACTTGTCAAGATGCCTCCAGTCATACACCAGCTCTTAAACAAATCCCTTACTCCCTTTACTGAACACACACACACACACACACACACACACACACACACACACACACACACACACACACACACACACACACACACACACACACACACACACACACACACACACACACACTCATGCAGGCAGTGACCAGGTGTGATCTAGCTGTGAAATATCCTGTCCTTGACACGAAGGTGAGCATGTAGAGTTGTCCTCTCTCCTCTGTTGACAAGTCGCCTGAGTAGCTGCAGGCTGTTGCTCCTTTGTCCTCAAATCAGCAGTAGAGGCCTATTTTAAACTGCCGATGGTTAGTGTAACAACACATTAAGATACAAGGCAAATGCTTTATTAAACCCACCCGCGGGACAATTATATATGGAGATGTGGCTTAAAGGTAAGAGTCAGCGATTCTGGAGAATGCTTGTTGTCAAAATCAGTGAATATCCCATCCCATCCCAATCCACTACCTGTACGTACTGTGTGTGTGCACTGAGAAAGACTGCAGTGTTAATAATACACAGCCTAGGTTTTGTAAACATGTTGCTATAGCTTGAGTGGGCCTCCTTTGTTTACATATCGCTTTACAGAGCCTATAGGTTGTGTATTATCACCAGATTTATTTTCAGTTGCGCCTACTGCATGGACAGGTAGCGGTTTGTGGAGGAGATATTCACAGATTTTTCCAAAAAGTGATTATGTCAAGAAGCGGCCTCGAATGGCTGACTCAACCTTTTAATACGAGGCTTTATAAACTTTCAACCCATGTCAACAACACCGTGCTTTATTTCTCAGCTCATAAAGAAAACTAATATCTCTGTTATGCAGCTGCTAAAAAGAAGAAAATAAACTCTTGATTTATTGAAATACAGACTTTGAAATAATTTAGCCAGTTGAACAGACTGTCTATGTGGCTGCCCCAAGACATAAATACAAATAGCCAAAGATTGTAAGAAAGAACCCTGTAGGCAATTGGCTGAGAGACATGTTGTTTTATTGTGTGTGTGTTGTTGTTGTGGTGGTGTGGCACCGGGGTTAGTTCCTGCGGGAGCGTCATAGGCGGTCGTGCAACATTACCATGCCAGAGGAGTAATGATGTCAAAGACAAGATGCTAACAGGCAGCTCACTCTTATTTTTTCCTCTTTCCGTCTGCATTCATAAGAGACGTTAACCCCTACCTGTCTTTGTGATTGAGTGTTTGAATGGCAGCTAACAGACACCGAGGGGAATGTGGCCTCGAAGGAGTTCATATGGAGATACACAAAGGTCAACGCCAATCACGTATAATCACAAGATGTAACTCATATGCCAAGCTAAATGTTCACTTTAATTTGATTGCCATTGTGTAGCAACACAGACACATGCTATAGGTTAAAAGCAAATAAGCAGCATTGTTCATTGTCAGTGTGTGAGACGACAGTCCACACCTTGACATGTGAGTTTTCAGAGTAACATCAGATGACAAATGAAGCTCCAAAGAGGCTGAAAATAGATTCAAACAATTTACATAAAAAGGGAACAATTCATCATCAGTATCATGGCATCAACACAATGGCAATATGTTATGCCATGTGGATAAATGGCAGGTTACTACTTATACACACATTCACTAAACCAGTGATTGAACAAACATTCAGATCCTTCAATTAGGCAAACATAGACAGTATAATATATTGTAAGCCATTGCACATTGTTTACTGTACATCCATGTTTGAAAAAAAAGCAGCCTTCTTCTTCACTACCTTTGTTGGGACATTTGTTGGTTTTCTTTGTGTGTTACCATTGCAAGCTGTCGAAAATGTGGAACAGTGTAATACTGACAGCAGGTCCTTGTGTCCCACAAATAAAACAGGAGATCCACTCCGAAAGTTGTTTAAAATTCCACAGGGTGCTTTAAAGTGAAAGCACAGAGGCATAATAGAGAGTGTGTATTAAATAAACTCATGAATGATCCCCTGTTGACTTGTATCATCAAACATTAAATTATTGGATAACTATAACCGAGTAGCATTTTAATATTGCAGCTGTTTTTTTATTATTAATCTAAAACTAACTAACTAAAGCAGTCATCTAAATGTTGTGGAATTTAAAAAGAAATACAATGTTTCCCTATAGTGCGGAATAGAAAGCAGTACAAAATGATAACAATCAAACAAAGTACATAAGAATTATACTTTAATACTGAACCTGTAAATGGACTTTGTATATTCCACCGCTGCATATAAACACAAACCTCTCACAGCATCCATCATGCATGCTGACGTCTTGTTCCCGTGTGATTTGTAGAGACACACACGTGGCTATCTGAAGCCCGAGCCCACAGGCATTCACCCAGGCCGGAGTCCAAGCTGTGTCAAATCAGCGGAGTCTTCACCGGAGGCCAAATCTGTAGCGTATAATTAGCTTTTAATCAGCACCCTCATTCAGGCGAGCAGTAAAGATTAGCCCAGCTTGGGCTCTGCTTAAAATAAGCATTCATAAATGCGTGTGAAAGCCTCTGACCCATCGCATCCAATCATACACACACAATACCGTAGCTCCCTCCCCGCTGTCCCCTCTCTCTCCCCGCCCGTGCCTATAAAGCTCCTTTTTATTCCCCCCTCTCTCTCTCTTCTCCCTCGTCTGAATTTGTTAACATTTTGCAGGGGATTTTAGTCTACCAATCCTCATTTTTAATGGAAATGTACATCAAACCTCCGCCGTTTAAAATCCAGCTCTTTGTTTGCCATTGTGCAAGGGGCGCAAGGTCACACACCTACACACACACAGACCTATACATAACAAAACAAGCCTGACCTTCGTTGACACTTTTCCGCGCCGGAGGGCCTATTTGGATAATCCAATATGGAGAATTTAAAGCGAGTGTCTTTATTAAAAATGCTGCCGGGGTTCGAGAGCGTAACATTTTCGATGAGCTCTTCTCGTCTAATCCCTGCCTCTCTCTGGGGTGAGCTGTAGCATTTATGCCAGTAATGAAGTGCACTGAGATGAAAGCCTTTTTAATGGGATTTAGTTAAACTGGGACACAAACCAGAAAGTCAGGGAGAGTAGGGGGGGGGGATACTTCCTCATCATCACAGCCAAACGTCGTTGTTTCTGCTCTCACGTGTGACTGCCTCGCATGTTGGAATTATTTAATCAATAAGTGTATCACCGCTCTTATTCTATAGTTATGCCTATAGAGATTTAGGAGAAGATGACATACTGCGAGTGTTTGTGTGTGTGTGTTTTGTTTGTTTTCTAACTAAACCGTATCTCTCATACGTGATGTTATTATTATGTTGTGAACAGTACACTGTCGAAGAAAGCATCCTTTGCTGGAAGTTGAGAGACAAAGCTGGCAGCCCCAGGCAGTCTCTTTCCTCTATGATCTTGAAGAAAACACACACACACACACACACACACACACACACACACACACACACACACACACACACACACACACACAGAGTCTACCAAGCAGGAATGTAGTTTGTGGTCTGAGCCAGTTCCAGTTGACAGTTGAGAGGAAAATCCAACATTGTTTCATGTGTAAGGACTTCAAACTTTTTGCTTCCTGTCCAGTTGTTCCGGTTTGAATGTCCGTGTTTTAGAGAGGTATTGGTAACACACAATTAAAAACCCTAAAAACTGAAAAAGTGCTGTAATTGAGTTGATGTTTACCGTGGTCTTATACAGTTCACTAAGCTTCAGTCCTTTGCAGAGTTACATACCTTGTTGCACACAACACTTTGTATAATATTCCACATAATTCGGCCTTTTTCCATTGTTACGTTATGTTTTCTGCACAATTTGCTCTGTCAATGTGCAAGGCATTGTGTGCCCCGACAAAAATCAATTAAAATGTTGGTTAAGTAGCAGTGAATAATGTATTTCTGCAGGATTTTGTAAGATTGCTTGGATGCAGACCTTTTAATGATATAGTCTACATGTTGTATAATGTCTTTACTTTTCTGACCATTGAGAAAAAAATCCATTTCAATTTTGAAAGATGCAAGTGGCTATTTTTGTGATGCTTGGGCTATGCATATTTTACAATTCTTCATGTCAGTTTTCCAGTAGCTATACACATGCCACACTTTACTCTCTGTGACTCCGCGGACAAAGCTAAAGGAGATTTGCATACCAGGAATCAAATCACTGTTGAGGGCTGTCGCATGCGGCTATGTGTTTAGCCTGGGAGAGCCAGTGTGTGTATCCAGCGTATAGTCCAGCCCGATCCAGCCAGCCAGCGATCCTGCCGCTGCCGCAGTGATGGTCTTGGCACATGACCTCCTCAGGGCCGCGCTGCCATATTGCCCCCCCCTCCCCCCGCGCTTATTGTTCCGTCAACAGCATCTGTTGGGCCCGATAACAGGATTAGACCAAGCCCATATAGGCTAGCCAGGATTAGCAAGCAAGGCCTATGTTTTCATACGTGTGTGTTTATGTGTGTGTGTGTGGTAATGTGTGTGTAGGGGATGGATGTAATTTTAACTTCAGAGTCAATCCCTTCCATCCTGTTAGGGAAACATACACTACAGCCAAGGAGGTCTAAAAGCCAGCTCTCATCCTTTCCCTTATCCTCAGCGGATAAATGCTAATTTTATATTTTCATAATAATTTTTTCCACTGTCAATAGTTAACTTAATGGATCAGAGTGGTAGCTCAGAGTGCCTATATAAGTATTTTGCATAAAGATGGAGATTTTTAATAAAAATGCGGTCTCGAAATTGAGCGTTATTATCCCGACCATTGGATTGAAGGTCATGTCAAGGTCCAGTAGTGTGCTGTTCATGAATATTACATGTTTCTCCCTGAACTTCATTATACGCCGACCATGGTTTTACCAGGTGATAAATAGTTTGCTGGGTCACAGAAGCAGCAGGCATACAGGTGAATCCCTGTTTTAGAATCACATAGGAAGTCAAGCAGATAGTAATTTATTTTGAACCATTATCGTGTTTGTTGTGGGTCCGTATGGAGTAATTTATGAGAAGATCAGTAAAAAAAGATAAGCCTAAATTAGCTCTTAAAGTCCGGGAGACACACACACACACACACACACACACACACACAAACAAACACACACAGGTCGATAATGGCCTTGGCACCCAGTAAGGATGTGAGAGAGGCACACACAGGAAGGGCACCATCCCAGAATACACAGAAGGAATCTCACAGGAGCACGACAACACAACGTCCCCAGCCTCCTCCACTTCCCTCCTGGGATATACTTGAATATCACTTCTCCTTCCCCCCGCGCATCTTATTTCTCTTTTCCCCTCACTGAGAATATACGTGCCAAAACGCTCGTGCTCCTGTGACATTCTTGCCAAGCCCTGCACTTGCCTGATCTGCTCGGTTTCACCCCGATCCAGGAATTTGTCAGTTTTTTTGGATTGAAAAAGCGGAAGGAGACGGTTTTCGCCGCCGCTGTGTGAGACCTGGTTATACTGTGTGTGTGTGTGTTTTCCCATGTCTCTGTGTGTGTGTTTCCATGTCAAACAAACAGGTGAGACCTTTGGTATAAGAAAAATATCCGAGCTGTCCTCAGTGGCTCAGAACCACGGAGTAGTGACTGTGAAAGAGAAAGAGAAGCTGAGGAGAAGAGGAAAAATAAACTAGTTGTCACTCACGTCCTCTCTTCTCTGCACTCCCTCCCTCCCTCCTAATCTCCATCCTTCTCTCCTTCCAGAGAGACGTAATCAGGGAAAGGGCTTCCAGCTGCTTAAAAGATGAAGCTCTATTGTGTGGCTTCATGTCATGAGACACTGTCATACCCACAGTTTTTTTTTCGTCCTCCCTTGGTTACCACCATTTTCTGTCCCTAACCGATCTGTCATCCATTGCCATCGAAAATGTTTGAGAAATGACACAGAGAAAAGTGGCTTTCCCCATTTCCTCTTCCATCTCGAGCTTGTCAAGATTTAAAATGGCTGGCAGATGCCGCGCTGCAGTGTGGCGATTGTTGGCATGTACGGTGTGTCACTTCTTCTTTGTATGTATGTCACCCTGCACCATTCATTTCCCTGCCACCGGTCAGATTGAGCAGACCCTCCTTGGCAGACAAGAAGCCAGTGGTCGTCCTGCCTTCCATCTAATGTGTTTCTAACTGAAGCGATGCTGGTGGAGAGAGATGCAGTTTTAATCTCTCCTGGTCCTCCCAAAATCTCCCTCAGGCAAAAACCGGTAGCTCTTCACTTTTCACACAGGCGCAATATACAGCATGCATGGACAATGTTTCAATGCATGAAATATCAATCCTTAGTTATATAACGGAAGCACAGTGTGTGTATACACTCTGAGTTCACAGACATTTTAAGGTCAAAGTCCACCAAGAAAAATACATATTAGGAGATAGATCATTGAGCTGGTTCTGTCTGATGGATTGTTGTTGTAGATATTCTTTCATAGAGATTCATACAGAAATCCCCATCCCATATGACCCCATCTTCAGTCCTATTTGCAGGTTGTGTGCAGCCCCCAACGAGGATCAATAATCAAGTTCTTATATTTGATGTATTGTCGACTGCCAGCAGACTAGTATTATAGCAGGTATATCCATGCAGGTTGTGATCTACACCCATTGTGAATGCAGCAAATATGACTTATATCAGTGATTCTTGAGAACCGGGCACCCTGTTTTGTCCCGGTTCTCAAGAATCACTGATATATTATTAAAATATATATTAGGGCTCCATGATATCAGGAAAACATGCGACATGCAATAACATTAATGAATAGTGCGATGACGACCGATTGCAATAAATAAAGAAATAACTTAATATTGTGTGTATGTCTTTCTGTTTAATGATTTAATGCATTAGTTCCATTCCAACCTGGTTTTATTGTTAATTATTTATTGATCACTTAAGCAAAACATCTTCATTCCCCCCTTTACAACACATGCTGGTTGGCCAAATATATTGCAAAAACGATGCGTTTTCAATATTCAGTATATTGTGCAGTTCTCTCACTGTCCTCTCCTTAAGCCAATGAATCAATAATAAATAATAGTGCATTATTGGTTATAGGGTGATGGCATTGTATTCTAAAATTAGTTTTGAGTATCTCTCTATCTGCAGTGTGGTAAGAGAGTTGTAGTAAGAGCTTCAGATGGTCTGATTTGCAACTTTGAACAAAAAGGCACATTTTACCTCTGCCTGCTTTGCTCCTCTCGCTCTCCTCTCTCTCCCCTGAAAGAACTTGTCTGTCTATTGTCTCTTGCCATCACATTGCCCCCCCGTCACTGCCCCTATCTATTATTCGAAACTCTTCTTTCTGTCATTCTCTCCTGCGCTCTCTTCCTCTCCACACTTTTAGCCTGTTTTCTGCCAGCCAGCTTTTCATCATCGGCCCTCCTGCTCTTTATCCCGACACTTGCTCCGTCTGCTTTTAACAGGCATTGTATCATATATGTTCACATCTGTCTTTGTGCGTACATACACACACCATCTATGTCTGTCCTGGGTCTTCTCGAGATGACTTCACGCAGGCACACACACACACACACACACACACACAGACACACACACATGTGCGCGCACACACACACACACAAAGCTCCACGTCAGCATGAGCACACACACAAACTTGCCGTTACACACACATCCACACAGATGGTGTGCAGGTGCTAGATGTGACATAGTCCAGATAACAGGCCATCACTTTCTCCAGTCCGTGTCGCAATATGAAAACAGCCGATGCTGGAATCCAGTGACATAGCTCATTCTTCCTCTCTCTCACTGTCCCTGCCTTTGTTGGTCTAGAGTTTCTCTCTTTCCTTGTCCTTCCTCGGATATACTTGATTTATGTCTTATGCTAGTGGGCCTTGTGCTGTCCCTGGTGATCTTTGTTATATTTTTTTGTCAGTTCTCTGTATCAGGGCAGGTCTGTCCCCATCCAACATAGGAAATAAAATACCCTGCCTTCACTGGTTTTGTGTTTGATTTTAAGGTGTAAATTATTATGTAACTTTTTTTATTTTAACAGCATTAATTCATAATATTTGCTGCAAAAACACAGATTTGTAAGTCACCATTATGCCCTCCGCTATGACTCATATACTTGTACTGTAGTGACACAGTTACGCATGCATACACACCGATTTGCACAAGGTTGCTGACACACTGTTGCTATGTGGGTGTGTTTTTTTCTCTCTGAATGTGCATGTTTGTTTATTTGTGCGTGTGTGTGTTTGTATGCAGAGGAGGGAGGGGGGTTGTGTTTGCAGATTGTGCTCGGTCCAGTGCCCCCCCCCCCCCAGTCAGAGCGGAGCTGTCTCAGCTCGTCAGCATCAGAGTGGTGTGGCATCCTGATCTGTCCCGACAGTCTGCCACGGGGAAGGACGGGGACGTGAAGACGCCCACAGCACACCATGTGACCAAGGAGCGGGCACATAGGCAGGGGGAGGGTGGCAAGGGTACGGGGTTGTGTGTGTGTGTGTGTGTGTGTGTGTGTGTGTGTGTGTGTGTGTGTGTGTGTGTGTGTGTGTGTGTGTGTGTGTGTGTGTGTGTGTGTGTGTGTGTGTGTGTGTGTGTGTGTGTGTGTGTGTGTGTGTGTGTGTGTGTGTGGATGACATGGTAAAATAAAGAAGGTGATGTGTTCTCACAAAAGCAGAGGCAGAAACCATAGCCCTGCCTGGCACCTTGGCATGCACTGAAACACACACAGAGACACAGACACGCACACGGCAACAGGCCTCGACTGCTGTGATATTTTATCCGGTTGAATGGCGGTGAAATGAATCTCAGCATGCCTGGCTCTAGACCTTTCGGATCGTGCCATTGTCTTTAACTCCACATGCCTCAGCTGCTTCAGCCTTACACAACACACACACACACAGACACACACACACACACACACACACACAAACACACTCACACACACACACACACACACACACACACACACACACACACACACACACACACACACACACACACACACGGCTTAGACAGAGTGAGCAGCCGGAAATTTGGTCCAATATTAACAGTCTTAGATGCAGAGCACTTCATGTGCTCCAAATTAATTAGTTAAAATTAATCACATACTAACTCAGAGAGTTAAGTAGGCCTACTCAAAGGACAAATGTCAAGGAATGTTTAAAACTCTTAAACACTAAATGAGACATATTTCTAATATGCTTATATTGGTTGAATTAAAACATATTTTTATTAAATTATATTAAATTAAATTAATTAAATTATATAATATTTTTTCTTGGGAAACTCTTGGTATAGCTACCTCATGCCGCAGTCTATATGTTATTCCGGGTGCTTGCATTCTGACTAATTCCTCCCAGCATGCCTTGACGGACAGAGCAAAGTAAGGTTAATGGTTGGGTGGAGCAGTTAGTGGGGAGATACAGCTTGCGTTTACAGAGTTTTTCCGAGACCCAGGCCCTATAGCCTTTCACATTTATGGCCCCCCGTTTTTTTTTTTTTTTTTTACAGTTTTTCCAGGCCTACCATCAGGTACGTCAGACGCTGTCATATTTCCAAAGCAGAGCGAAGCCCCAGTGTTTTCCACTGGCCCCTGTCCGTGGCTCATGCATACCTCTCTGTGGATTTCTTTTCCCCTCTCACCTTCAATATCCTCTCAACATCCCCTTATATTGAACCACATCTTAAAAATCATAGCTGTTTCTCCTCTCTCCGTGGCCCTCTTTCCGTCCTCTGTATGATGGTCTGCTTCCATACTGTCACATCATGTAAATCTGATGGAGATGCCAGAGTGCTTCTTTGTAGCACTGTTTATACTGTCATTCCTGCTGCACTCCTGACACAGCCGCAGTGGTTCTCTGTAGCAATTCAAGTGCACAATATTCACACGGATGCTCCCTCTCACAGCACAAAAGCCCTGTTCAACAGACTGCACATACAAACCATGCTCATCCTGTCATTAACCAAATACAACACATGTGCCCACAAGTGGTTTTGCTGGCATACTGTAGTTGTAATGTGTAACATAATGTGCTGCTCTCTTCCTTCCTTTTACTTCAACTAGATAAATGTTAAGTTGACCTAACTGATTGTGAGGGTGATCACTGGCCACATTTATTATGTAAAAAGCTTTTGCCTTCCACTCTAAATGGCCTTATCTTCACTGTACAAAGCAGCATTCTGTCACTGCAATGACTCTCCGTCCCTTTTATCTGAGTCAACGAGCACACTCACATCCACTGAGCTATGATGTATTATTTAGTGAACCGAAAGACACCCTCTCTCAAGGTGAATACCACCAACATGTGCACATATTTATTATGTATTGAGTGCTGTGCCTAAATGTAGTCACTCTTCATATTCATAACCAGCATATATTATGAGAACTTTTTTTAGCTCTTCGATTTAACCTTGATTTTAATGATTATAATTTTTCAGATTAAAGGGCAGGAGATTGATTAATGGGTTTAATTTTTGGTAATCTTAAGGCAATCGAAGCTAGAAAAACCTGAAAGCAGGTGTGGCCATGCTTGTAAGTTTTTTTTTCTCAGTGGTATATATTTAAGGCCATGGGTATTCTCTCATCTGTATCTGAGAACATCCACAACCTTGCAAAAACAAGAACGCGAGAGTCTAATATGTGGTAATGTACAGCCCGGAGCCACTCCATTGATAATGAATAAGACATTGATTTTTCGGCCTCGTGCAATGCTTAGGCGGGTTGTAGTAGTAGAGCATTAAAGCAGGAGATGACCCTTCATTCAACAGCAGTCAACCTGGCTGTTGTTGTGACGCTGTAATCTTTTCCATGCTTTCCAATTGACTTCCACAGGAGCTCTGTAGCAACATGACAATGCACAATAAACCATTCCATTGCTTTCTTAAGTAATACTCATAAATGTATCACAAAATGTACACTCTGACATTGACATTGTGCTAGAACAGGACAATAATACATTACAAGTCAAAAATGTAACATTACTCCTTTTTTTGATCCTTTCTTATGAGGCAGCAGCACCTCTTAAACCCACTCTGAAAGTAATTCTTTATACGTGTAGCCTCCTTAAATTGCAGTGTGTAGTGCCAAGGCAGCAATTAAAGAATAAAAAAAGTACAATCCAGCATTATTAATTCATTGTACAGCATTAGTCACACTCTCTGTCCTGCGGAGCGGCAGAGAAAGAAGAGTTATAGTCCTCCCTGCTGAGTCAGACATTATGAATAAATGAAAATAACAAAAAAAATTAAAGCAAACCAAGATCCACACTCGGATGGTGGATGTATAGGTTTTGCATTAAGGGGTCAGTGTTTAAGTAACTGCACTGTAGCTGATGTGTGCCTTGTTAAAAACTGTATAAGCGACTGCACAGAATAGTCTAACAAGGGCAGGCAAAGATTAAATGAAAAAACAGTTACTGTGGGGAATAAATTTGCCTGATGTTGTGGTAGTAATATACAGTACAAGGGGGCATCAGATTAAATGCCTTGATATGTACAAAGCCGATGTTTGTCCTAATGGAAGCAGTTAACAAGCACTCAAACATAATAATTAATTCCCCATAAAATCCAGGGATTTGTTTCAAGACACTTTATCATAGGCCAATGTGTTGGTCATTGAGATGACATGGCGGCAGTACGCAAAGGGTTAAATTTCATAGCAAACTGACAAATAACTTTGTTGGACTGCTAACAGTCTCTAAAAGAGCAAATAACAATGGCTTTTCAAACACTCAATAACTGCTTTGAAATCACGGGAATACTTGTATTGTCTAATGTGTTGTGGTGCAGCAGCTATGCATCATAACCTTCCAAGGAAGTTAACAGCAGTGAAGTGTTTTTTTTTCTGCAAGCATCTCAAGAGACGGCAAAGCACAGAAGGGGGTCCAGTTCAGCATACTTTTTTTTCACATTCTAGTATACAAAAGTGTGAACAAAAGTTTTTGCATTCAACCAAGGTGTGCGGTTCTTCTTTGCAGCAATCACGTCAGTTTGACTGCAGATGCTCCTGCGTTTGCTACTCCACTGGAAGCAAGAAGCAGAGACATTAGGATTCCCATCTGCCTTCAGTTTGCCTCTCCACCTGATCTGTTCCACTCACCCTCACCACCACTTCTCCTTTATTTTCCCCTTGTGAACCCAGCCAAGGCAACCAAACACTGATGATTTATTTATGTTAGGGAACCCATCTTCCTCACTTCCTTTACAACTCTCTCAAACACACACACAGAAACACAAGTGCGTGCAGTGCACACACTAACACACACACACACACACACACACACACACACACACA
>NC_137220.1:11123897-11388897 GCF_949987685.1 Ammodytes marinus
CGAACACCAAGCACGTATTCCCGGTAAACGGTCCAGTAGCCTATATTTGACAAAAAAAGATGCCTTTTGTCATTTTGTTGCCAGTAGAATAAAGAAGACAGATCTACAGCTGTGTATCGATATCCAATAACTGCAGCAGGTGTCTTGTTTAGTAAAAAAAAAGAAAACACAATTTCCAAACCTGTACTCTTGTAAAAACACACACACACACACACACACACACACACACTCACACACACACACCCGCTCATCCTCAAACAGCTGTGTCACTCTCATCATGCTCTCGATGCACATCGGAAAACAAGAAGGTGGACATTACGAGGCAGTCACGCCTTGAAGGCTATTGATCTGTGCCGCTCCGGAGAGACACAGCTAGATGAACTTCACATCAGCAACAATGAGAGGCTTTTTTTCTGGGCATGTGTTGCCGTTTGTGAATGCCTAATTCTAAGTTGGACTGTGTGAAGAAAATGGTGGAGGAAATAGAGGGAGGGGAGGATGTTGTAGACTGGATGCCCAGATGCCACCGCTAAAAAGATGTCACCTCGTATTAGGCCAGTGCTGCAGCGCCGTCATCTTCTCAGGTGACAGCACTTATCTCCATATTTCACGCTCCCTCTTCCTAGCTCCCGTCGGTGGGTACCGCGTGCCCTCGCTGTCACGCTGACCCAGAGCACCCAACACACACACACACACACACACACTGCATTATAATTACATGGCACTCACCTATACTTCTGTAGTTTCCACATTGCTTTCCCATCGTCAAAATCACACGACATGAATGCACTGTCAACATTTCTGTACATCTGTCTTATTTATCATAATGCTTTCACTTAAATGTGGCACTATGTAACTTTGGGTGTGTCATAGACGTGAACATTCTCTAAGGTATATATTCTCCATAGCTGAACAAACAAACTCTATTCAAAGGAAAATTGGATCCCTGGAACACTGAGTGATGTTAAAAAAGCTACCTGAAAAGATACTGTCTCAGTGTTGTTGTTTACAAATGTATTTTAGTTTGGTTCATTTGGTTCTAGGTGTCTCCAAAATAATTGTGTTTGATTTATGATTTATTCATTACTAAGAATGACTTCCCTGAAACTGCATAGTAGTGCACCTTTGGGTTCTAGAATTGAAATCAAGCAATCGGTCCAGTTTGTTGGAGGCTTCAAACCAAATACCAATTCAAATTTTAAATATTGTAGCCTGTGTCTTGCATGCAAAGAAATGCACTTGTAATCACCTGTTGTTCCACACTAAACTCACCAAATCCTGCTACAGAGGCAGATTAACAATCCGTGGCCCAAGCTGAGAAGAAAAGTACAGAAAGAGTCGTCGAAAGACAAATCACAAAAAAATTCATTAGACCTGAGTGTGACAGCTTGACCTTCTCTTCTCTACAGAGTCCGTCACTCATCACCATAGATACTCAGCTCTCGGCAACGCGGTAAATACCATTAGTATTAACAAAGTCCACCAGTGTCAACTACAGCTTCAAACAATCGTGTTTCCCAGCTGACCTGACAGGCACTGAAAACTACTTACAACATTTTGTGTGTGTCTTAAAAGCTTCTCTGCCAGTGAGGTGAACTAATTTTTCTGACATTTAGTTAGTTTGGCAAGTCAAAGGTAAAAGCAGATCTTTCTAATAGTTCTGAAAATGACTGTTTCCAGATTAAATAATATATATTGACAAAGACACTAAACATTTGATCGTTGCCAGATTTGCCATCATAATTAGTTTTGAACATTTCACTTATTAGCACAAATTGAGTTGTTCCTATCCTCGACACTGGAAAAACAAAAACAAAAGGGAAGGGAGACTATTTCATTTGTTCAAAGACATGTTACCAAAAAAAAATAATGGTTCTCATTTTAAGAAGAGAACCATTTTTATCAACAACTATAACAATCTTTACAATAAAAAAAAAGAAAAACATGAGGTTCAGACCTTTTTAATATGAAAACGCCCAAAGAGATTAAACCATGTATTTCCTATTGCAGTGAGTGGACGGATGGTGGACGGTCCTCCTAACATATTTCAAATTGGCCTGAACAAATCATCTTGGCTGAGGGGCTGACTGATGTAAAGCTTGGCGTCACTCCCATGTCACTGATTAGCCCTGGCTCTGGTGTGGCGGCCAGGAGGCTGATGGTTGGCATGAGGTAGGGGGGACGGCCCAGCTGCCCCTGTGTCCCTCAGGGGAGAGCTGCTGGGTACACATGCTGCCACGCTGAACAGCCAAGAAACACAGACACCTGAATTGGAGGGGAAAGGTAGCTTACAACCCACGTAACACCCTGTCAGAGGCAATAACTTGTGTTTAAAGGTGCACCATGCAGTTTCAAGGGAGGGGGATTTGTTAACATTTGCAGGACCTACAGTTAGTTTCCAAAACATGCTTTCACTACATGTAATTCTTGGTATAATTCGATCATCATAAATCAAAACTAAATTATTTGGATGCACTTGGCCCCCGACGCTGTAAACAACGGCAGTGAAACAGTAACTTTTCAGCTAGTTGTAACCCCTTCCTGGCGCTGGAAGTATAATATGATTAAATAAGGTTACTATATAAATGTTCTAACCAACAGGATCCTGAGTACTTAGCAGTTGAATGGTGAATTTGGCTAAATCTCCCGTTACCAGTAGACAATATTATTCACAGGCATATGTAACAAATAAATGATTTAGAAATAATAGCGCAGTGCCTCCACTGTGGAATTACTTAACTCACACTCTATGAGCTATAATGGTATTTCCCCAGAAAATGTATAAAAGTAAATGTTCAGGACAATCAAGTAGAATGCATAACAAATCGGGATTTATTTACTAGTGCTAAATGCAAATAAATGTACAGGCAAGAGCCCTTTAAACCTTTCCACATTAAATGTAAAAGTCTAAGAAATAAACTTAAATTGAAGGCATGTAGCCTTTAACCCTGAAATATAGTTATATCCCCTAACAGGAAAGATACCAGGGTTAACAATACTTCAGTTATTTTAGCTAAACCAATATAATTTTACAGGTCACCCTTAACACATTTAGCACACTTGAATTCAAACACACTTCTCATTGAAATAAATGAAATGTTTTGGTTAACTAGCTCAACCTTTTTAAATGTTCTCTAAATATACCAAGCGCTTGGGTTTGAATTAGTTGGGGCCCCTAAGTTGGTGCACTTATGATGAATAATTCCTTTATTTTGCGGCGACACTCTCTGTGTCGGAAACTACTCACATATCCACCAGCTCGGCCGAAATCAACGAGCTGGGATGACGTCGAAACAATGGCGGTCAAGAAGAAAAGCTGACAGCGTCAGCGCCGCTCCGGCGATGAAACGATGGCAGGCAAGATAAAACAGAAGATCCCTCTCGGCAACGGGTCTTGCGGTGAAACGATGGCAGGCGAGACGAAACACCTCAGCTTACGGTGAAAGGATAGCAGGCGAGTTAAACACGGATAGTCCTCCGGTGGGCAATGCAGGTCCGGCGGTGGAATTCCTCCTCACGAGGCAGCAAACAGCGTCCATCCAATACGGCACTTAAGTGAAGTCTTTATCTCCCGGTGGAGCACTTTACTTTACTAAGTCAACACTACACATTATACACAAAGTTTATCCGTAACTGATATTTGTGCCCAATACTTAGTATTGCGTCAACAAATAATCAATCTCCCCATTTAACTAAGTTCTCAGTCCTGTTCGTCCGCTTGCTGAAAGTCTCTCTTCCGAATGCGCACATGTTACCGTTCTCACTTCCTCATTAAACTTGTACTCTCCAATAAGATGAGCTGTGATTCGCTAAGAGTTCTTCATACATGAATCTTATTGGCTTATGGGTACTCAGCTTAAAACACATTGAAAATAATTTACAAGTTACCAAAAAAAACAATGGATTAATGAAAATGCAGTTTCCATTCAGTTTACCCACTTATAAAATAAACACTTTATTTATTAAGCAGTAATTACCCATATATTAAATAAATCACCTTGTATTTATTTAACTGTATTTTAGGAGGTCCCTACATAGTTTTCTAACTTCAAACAGTGTTCCAGGGATCAAATGTTTGTTTATTCACTCATGAGAAAATACCTTAGAAAATGTGCACTCTCTGAAACACCCAAAGTTACATAGTGCACCTTTTAAAAGGAACACCACAATCTGATATCTACCTCCCCTCACTGCTGCCACGCTCCACTTTGACTCTCGAGGCATAACCGCGTGGAACTGCACTCTACACCGTAAAAAACGACTGATTAACAGTATAATGAAATAATTATTGAGATGCAAGCGTGTCATTGAAGCCACAATAGAGACTGCCGATAAACCCTGTGTTATTTCCATTTGCCCAGTGGATGTCAAGAACAATCGAGACACATTTTGAATGCCTTTTAGTATACAACCATGACATGAATACAGCAGCACCAGCAGGCCTTTCTGCCAAACATTAAAGGTGCATGTTGCTAGCTACGGTAGGCCCCCCCTTTTTTTACATGGCCTAGGTTGTGTATTAACACCACACATTTTTTTTCAATGCACACGCAGTCAGACAGGTAGGGGATCGTGAGGAGATATTCACTGATTCTGACAAAAAAAAGTTATTTTGTCAACAAGCTGTCTCCAAAATCACAGACTCCACCTTTATATGTATGAAATGTGGAAAAGAGCCCCAAGTGTGTGTGAGTGCGAGAGGATAGGTTGAGATTAGATAGGTACACAACACAGGAGACTAGAGAGAGACAGAGAAGGGGGAGGAAAGAGGTAAAGAAGTGAACTGAGAGTGGGAGAAAGGTGGACGGGGGAGCAATTTAATGCCGTAATTAAGTTCCTGATAGCACCCTGGGAAATGTGCTTTGGCTTAGCTCCAGGACAGCTTAGCATTGCACCAAGGCTCTTCAGACCACAATCTATACCCCCCCCCCCCTCTCCCCACACACACACACACACACACACACACACACACACACACACACACACAATTGAACAAACAGAAATTTAATAGGACCAGGCTCTCTTTGCTCTCGAGCCAATTCCGAGTACTTGAATATGTGTCAGCTTCACCAAATGATGCATCGACAGGAAGAGGCACAAAGGAGGAGCTGACTGGCAAGAGAGATGGCTGTGAGAAACCCATCACTTGCAGTCACTTTCACGTCGCTCTCGCTCACACACTGTCGTGCGCACAAGGCAGCTGCCTCGACGAGTGCACACAAATCATCCTTGTGAGAGAGCTCGAATGGAAACTTGTCTCCGAAAATATTATTTTTCTTTGCCTTGATATTTACAGTGGCCTCTGCCACTCGGAAGCTTTTTTTCTTTCATTATGTTCTTTTTACAAGCTCTTCCTTGGCTCTGCATGACTGACAGGATGTAACATATGATCCAAACATATCACTTACATATCAGCCCTGTAAGAGAATAAGTTTCACAAGTAGGCTATTGTTTTGCCAACTTGTACAGGTATGAAGACTGGGGGAAACAAATAGAGAGAGAGAGAGAGAGAGAGAGAGAGAGAGAGAGAGAGAGAGAGAGAGAGAGAGAGAGAGAGAGAGAGAGAGAGAGAGAGAGAGAGAGAGAGAGAGAGAGAGAGAGAGAGAGAGAGAGAGAGAGAGAGAGAGAGAGAGAGAGAGAGAGAGAGAGAGAGAGAGAGAGAGAGAGAGAGGCAATTACACCCAGCCTCTCTCCCCAACAGCCCAATTCCTCGCCTCCCTCAGGCCAAGCGGAGCAGCAGCACCACGCACGCAGCCGTAGGATTTTAACTGAGGATAACGCGCATGCATAGGATCTGAGATTTCTCGGGGATTGTTCACCAAAGACGCGGGGATAGAGGAAAGGATACACAACCTACAGCGAAGAAAGGAGTTGTCAGTAGGCACACAGAGACAAGAGAGGGGAACAAGTCCATCCGAATCGGCTTTGACAGATTTCTAAGGCTCTTTTTAAACTATACGGGACCTACGCACCTGTACGTCGTGCACGTGCTCTCGCTCTCCCCTCTCTCTCTCTCTCTCTATCGGGGATAAAAGTATACGTAAACAATTGACCGTTTTTACGCACGGGGACACGAGCCGAGCTGGAGGGATTCGGATACGGTCTCGGACGCAAGATGCTGATCGGTAAGTGTTGGAACACCTTCACTGTGCTCCACTCTTTTACCGGTGATGATGTGGCTGCCTGCGCTGACTGTATAATCCGTATAGGACACACATTTCTGAAGGATACAAGAAATATCACGGCTTAGGTCCATGTGGATGTGAAATAAATGTTAACATAACATCAAAATATATCTCTATCTTATTCTGCCATTCAAAACAAAAAAGGCGCACTGAAAGGAGTATTAGAAATAGTAATGGTTCCGACTGACCAAGTAGTGATGAATCGGACGCACTCTGAGCGTTTAAAGAGAGTCGTTTGATGATGGTATTTATCAATGGCTTCTGTTATGTAGTTGTTCACGACCCTGCTGTCATTCTTACCGTTGTGGCATCAGAATAGAAACTGTATGGCTCAAGTTATGAGGAGATCAAAATACATCCCGTAATCCAAACGTATGCGACGTAGCCTCCTTGTTCCTCTCGATACACCGCTGTAAATGTATTTATTACATTGGAGGGGGGATACAAAAGACTATGTGGTACAATAATAATTATGGTAATGATTATACTGTTAACTTTGACTCTTCTAACAAGTGAAGTCTTAATGAGTGTTTGGAAATGGCCCTTTAGAAAGCTGACCTGCATGACACCTCAAATATCAATCTGTCACCGTTTATCTAATTGCAAATTGACGATTGGGCTATTTCGATCAGCAAATAACCATTAAATGCATTTTCGTTATAAATTGATTGTGCTGGAATTATTGGCTAATTATAAACCAGAATTGATTTGACATTGTTGAAGTGGGGTTGTGGGAGGTTGTGTGCTGCTGCTGCATCTTTGCATACTAATATGTCAGATATGCTTCTCAAATAATCATAAGAGACCATTAGTTGTTCATTTGGTTTGATGAATAGGATACATCACCTTGCCTCGATTTCTTAAAGTAGTGAAGTCATAAAGGAATTGATAGATTTGTGAAATGTTTTTTTTTAGGGAGAAAAAATATTCTTGACCATATTTGATACTTTTCTTTTGATTTGACATTGGCAACAACTGTCAAATCCACATTTTAATCCAGACAAGAGAACCATTGTTATTAGTTTGCATAATGAACCACATTTGATCTGATTATATCGGAGAATGAAGGGGCACATTTTGTTTGTATGGGCTCTTCCTTTCCGCGGCCAAAATGCAGCTATTGTCACAAATCAGCGTTTCTCTGCATGGGAGCCCTGAGCTCTTTTTTAAGCCCTTCCTTCCATTTTCAGAGACGAAGAAATGGATGACGGAAGATAATTTGAACACGAAAAGGATGAGATGATTAGAAAGATTCAATGGTCATCCTCGGATGACGCAGATGTTATGGTCAAACAGTACACTCACACGTACAGGCACACCATGCAGGCCTCATGGATCTTGCTATGGGTGCGATTGTGTTGTTAGGTTTGCGATCTCGTGGCTCTTAAAATGGCTTCGGTGCATGGCGGTACAGCGCCCAATGACTCATGCAAATGGCTGCCACATTAGCATTTCTCCAGACATTTATACTTCTCCTCCCAAACGCCACCTGCAATATATCCGGGCAGTGAGGTTGCATTCAGCATTGAGGTGTTTGACTATAAGTTGTCTTCTTCCCTCTCCTATCCTCCTTTCAAGAGCAAAGCGACTCTTCTGTCAAGTGGAGCCCTAACTACTCGGGCCTCTGTCGAGCCATTGTGTCATCTTAAAAGCCCCTTGGTGGGTCATGGGGGAGCTCTTTAGCTACATCAGTGTCTTCTCAGTACCACATAACAGCCACTACTTGACAGCGGCCATGATTATTCACTGTGTTGTTCGCCTTCTAAGAGAGGGAGGGCTCTGTTTCTTTTTTGGTTTTGCCTTTAAAGTTAAATAGAGCTGCTGCTGGTGGTGGTGGGGGCTCGACCTTGTCTGATTTCACCCATCCATCCACCACCCCCCCCGCTGTCCCCCCAGGCAGGGGACAGGTTGTGGGGCTGTGGGAGGCCTGATTATAGGCCTGTCCCCCCTGGGAGTGGGTGCCATTCTTCCTCCTCCTCTACCCCTTTTTTATCTGCGGGATCTGAGGGTGGGTGTGTGTGGGGGGGATTGGGAATGTATGGGAAGCAGGGTTAATCTGCGCTAAACAGGGTCCCAAGCTCGATCAGGGCTAATTACATGGGGTTAGGGTTACAGTCTGTGACCATTGAGTAGGGGGCTGGCCACACCCTGAAAGAGGGGCCGTGAGGGCTGGATGGGAAAATAAGTGGTATGGCACTGAAAGGCAGGTTTGTTTCCTAATAATAGCATATTCCCAAATTGTGGGGTAATTGTAAAGCCAAGGCAGCAAAGGCAGTCTTTGACCTTGATTGTCCACTTGCCCTTGGTTCCAACTTTAGACATTTGAGGGGCGCCAAGGCTGCAGCCTTGGGGGGGGGGGGGGCATAGCACGTCTGGTTGAAGTGGTCTTGCAGGTGGAAGGGGACTAAATGAGGTGGTTAATGAAAAAGCAGCACTTTTGGGCCGAGGGCTTTGGTCCATTTCCCACCAGCTCTACATCTGCGCCACCCAAAAAAACCATCATCAGCCTCTGACGAACGAGCCCCTCCTCGAGTATTTGTTTTTCTTTTTTTTGCCTTTTTGGTTACAGCAGCTGTGGGTTTCTGGCTAGTCTAATTGTGTGTGTGTGTGTGTGTGTGTGTGTGTGTGTGTGTGTGTGTGTGTGTGTGTGTGTGTGTGTGTGTGTGTGTGTGTGTGTGTGTGTGTGTGTGTGTGTGTGTGTGTGTGTGTGTGTGTGTGTGTGTGTGTGTGTGTGTGTGTGTGTGTGTGTGTGTGTGTGTGTGTGTGTGTGTGTGTGTGTGTGTGTGTGTGTGTGCACATGCATGCAAAAGCAAAGCATGAGAGGCAATGAGACATTATGATGGATGGATTTCCTGAGCCTCCTGTCTCTTTGTTCATCCCTCGTGGCGGGCCAGAGGGAGGAAGGTGGCAGCTCTCCAATTTCCAATTTCTACCTTTTTTCTCTCTCTCACTCACACACACACACACACACACACACACACACATACACACACACAGTAGAAGCAAATAACTTACTGCTCTATTAGCTCAACAAACACCTCACCAAAAAAGACAAATCTGTAGTCAACGTGACTTTTTTATTTTGCATTACTTCATCTTCTATTAGTCTGTGTCACCTCAGTGAAGGCTCTTGTGAGACTGTACGGAATGTCTAAAACCACCACAAACGTTCATATATTCTGTCTTATTTATTATTTCTCATCCTATACTGCATTTTATCTGTTGTCCCACCGGTGTAAGTTTCTATCCCACTTTTATGCAGCAGTCAATGTGTGTGTGTGTGTGTGTGTGTGTGTGTGTGGCTGTTTTTCATTTTAATGTGCCAGTCAGACATTGCTTCCAGTTACAGGAACAATGGGGACGTGTTATCACTCCAAAACTCCTTCTTTCCATTCTTTGTTTTGTTTTGTTGTGCTAGCCTTGCGGTAATCACTATATCCGATCTTGCTTTATCTTTCCCTGAAGAGATGAGGATTCCGTCGTCAACCTCTGATGTTCAGTGCTTTTCAGGAGTTGTTGTGAGATGAGGTGCAGGCTACTCAAGCGTGAGTCCCATCTTCTACCCATAAGACAGTGTGCGGAATGACAACACACATGCTGGTCTTTTGAGACTATCGTGGCAAAATATGAATATCTGACTCTTCTTTATGTTTACGTTACGTTACAATTTTGACACACCAGAGTCTGTTTAGAGGTGTTGGTGAAATACTACTGCATATGTGAAACAAGTTGCATAAAGCCCTTCATGGTTCCAGAGGGAGCTGTATAAAGTGTCTGAGGCATTGTTCACAAGTTTGAAGATGAAAGAAATATACAGCAATGTGGAGTTGGAAAAGAAGTGAGCTTACCAGACCTCTGCGGCCCGCTTTTCGTCTCTGCTCGAGGCTGGCTAGCTGCTACTAGCATAACAGCCTAGTGAACTGCCAGAGCTGCATTGTAGTTACACAGAAGGCGCCAGGCTTTGACAAAGAAGAAGAATGTGTCAAAGTAAAACAGATCTCTAGTTCTGCTGCATATATTTGTTTTGCTATCTATCATAAGGTACGACTATTTTTAAATATAGGACCAAGGCCTTGACTTGACTGACACTAACACAGACACAGACCGTTTATGTTGTGTTATTCATGAACTTATTTTTGGGTCTGGGTTTTATTTCGTCAATTGGAAAATTGCAACAAAACAAAAAAAATCCCTGAATCTGTTTTTCCAGGCTTGGCTTCTATTTTATCTCTGTCCCAAACTTGCTGACCATAATCAACTATTACATGGATTTTTACAAATGCACATTTGCATGTAAATGTATTTGAATGTTTAGAGCGGATTTGTTTTTGCATGAATTGTCTTTAGAAGGGGCTGTGGAACCGAGTGGGTGGGTGGACTGCTGCAATTGCATTAAGTAGACCAGTCCACATGGACCTACAGGCGCCTTTCAGACAGATCAGAGGCCAGTAAAGAGCAGAGGTGAATCTATACTGGAACCTTACCTATTCCATGCTAGAAACATACATATATTAAAGACATCTTTTGTCTTCGTAACACACCTACACAGACACTCTTTAAAGTCAAGGCTATTAATATGTAACTGTTTGATGATGTGTGTTGTGACAGAAACTGTGTGTCTTCTTTTTGCACGTACGTTGTTCGTATTCGCAGTTCGTATGCGCCCCTTTGTGGCCTTGGGCCCCCCGTGGGGAAAATGCGCTCGTGTGTGTGAGTGACAGTTGGAGTTATATCTATGAAGTGACAGCGTGGGTTTGATTGGCCCGCCTGCTGTAGTGATGACTTCTTGATGCTGAGAGCTGTAGGCATATGTGAGGCCCAGCGGGAGCTCTGACAACAAGAAATGGTCCCCATGCTGCACTCGGCACCAAAACCCCCTCGCCACTTAACCCCTCATTCCCCGGGTCCTATAGGCTAAAGATGGAAGCCGTGAAGAGAGCCGCAACAGATCATCACCACCCAATGCTGCATGTGTGTGTGTGTGTGTGTGTGTGTGTGTGTGTGTGTGTGTGTGTGTGTGTGTGTGTGTGGTTTTGTGCGTGTGTGTGTGTGTGCGCACGCGTGTGGGTGTGTGTGCGCACGCGCGTGTGGATGTGTGTTTGTGTAGTTTTGTGCATGTGCATTCGTCAGTCTTCAGAAGGTAAGGCAGCTTTCAACTGAAGTGGGCCGCTAGTCCTCCACTCAATGCTCTAACCTTGACTTAAATGAACGGGAGAGAAGAGTCAAACGCATTTATTTGCTTCCGACTGAAGGATGAAAAGAACCACATATATGGAGAAGAGAGAGCAGATAAAAGGAGCAGGCGGCAGAGACAGGTAGAAATAGAGAGGATTGAAACATAAAGGAAATGCAACCTTTTTTAAAAGGGAGATCTCCCTCCTCTATTCTATCCTGAAGTTCTCACTTCTCGCTCCTCTGTCTTCAGTGCATTTTCTAAGTCCATTACACCAAAGTGTCTATATAACCAGCCCGGCTCCAAGGAGCGTAACAAAGGCCATCGATTTTACAGTCAACTCCAGCCACCAGAACCTGGTGTCCATGGCTTTACCGATCTGCAATACTCCAGGGTCTGACACGCATAATGGAGTGCAGCTCAGTGTGTAAACGCTCCTAAGTGTAAACAGAAGACGCGTTGATCCAGCTCTAATGGCTGTCTTTTACTCCAGCTCTTTGTCTAGCCGTTGGGTTGCCGTCCGACCTCCCCGCCATGTATTTCACGCCTTTCGTTTAAGCGTTTAACAGCCCACCACTCGCCAGATTACTTACAGTGTTTGGGAATTAATGTCCAAGCCTTGTAACAAATGCAAATACTTAAAAGGACAATTTATCTCAAAATTACTGGATGCAAAATAAAGACTTTAAACAAAAAAGGAAGAAGATGAACACAAGAGATGTGCTACCACCACCAAATAAAAATCAATCAGAATCATCCATGTTTTCTGAGACTTTTAAAGGTTTGTTGACTGATTTAAATTAAAAATGTTGGGGGTTTTAAGTACTCATAAATTATTGTTTACTTCTTTTTAGGACACACAAACACAGACACAAAATGTAGAAGTCAGCTCTGAATTGCTGTGCCTAAACAACAAATGAATATACATAAATCAATTGTCACCAAAACATATGGTTTGCATTTTCTGTGCACACAGGACGCAATACCCAATATAAATGGTAAGCATTTTCTGTACACACACACATACACACACACACATACGCACATTGGGACATGTACATGTTGGCGAAGCTTGTGCAAAGTCGAAGACACTTTGCCAATTTATGATACTCATAAATCAAATGAGAAACCACAAACACAAATGAGTTTTGTAATTTTAGCAGGCATTTTGGTCAGACACACACACACACACACACACCACACACCACACATCAATGCCATAAATCTGTTGTGTAATCAGTCTGCATTGAGTACACACAAACAGAATATGAATAGACATAAATGAGTTGTTAAAATGCAATAATACATGCACGGAAACAGTAATCTCTATAAAACATGTCAAAATGTACAACCTCAAAATACTTCTTCATTCAAAAGTCATTCAAAGCCTGCTATGTTGTACAGCTATTTCTCTTTGTTGATATGTTACACTATAAAGGTGTCTCTGTGTGTGTGTTGTTTCTATTGACGTATGTGTGCGTGTGTGCGCGTGCATGCTTGTGTGCTTGCGTGTGTGTGTGTTGGCTTATATCTAACAGAAATTGGCATTCTCACTTCCTTTCGTCAGTACAGAGGAGAGAGTCTGACTGGGAATGATCAGCTCTAATGATTTTTTGAGAGACTACATGATTAATGTTGGCACAGCATCGTATTTGTGAACAAACCCCTCTCTTTCACTCACTCTCTCTCTCTCTCTCTGTCTCTCTCTTCATCCACCCATCCTCCCCCATCTCAGAGGGAATATCCAGTCTCAGTGTGTGCAGATTTCTGCGGTGCTAGCTGCCGTTCGCCACATTAGTGCGTGACAATGGCTCTCTTTGAAGTGGGTTATTGTAGCGCGGCTCACAGCCCAGTGCAGTGGAGAAGATGTGCCAGCTCACTGTGCAGACATGGGCCAGCTTTTACGAGCACACAGGGATAGACAGTAGGTAGTAGACACACACGTGCACGCCCGCACAGACAAGCTACCAGGGTCAACACAATGGCTTCTCACACCCACATCCTCTAAATACGCTTTTATATAAGCATTTCCATCGCAGACTAAAAGCCCCAAACTCCTCCTCTGTCTGTTTGCACTCGTCTGCCTCAAAGCACAGCACAGCACCAAATAAGAGCCTGCACTTTTCTACCATCACTTCATCAACACGCCACCCATCCATCCATATGTGCATCCATCCATCCATCCTGTGCCTCTCTGTATTTTCCCATCCTCCTCTGTTCTGTATAGGCCCAGCCCAGTCCAATCTGAAAGCTTATAGTTGAGCTCCGTCTCTCTCAGCTTATCTCCTCAAAGCTGCCTCTTTCATTTGAGAAAATGCCTTCGTTCCCGGCTCCTCTATGAGGAAGCTGATAAGGGAAGTCTTTTATCTACAGCAGATAGGCTTCCCACCCCCACCCCCCCTTCCCCCCCACACACACACACACACCAGCCCAGTGTGGGTGCTTGCGTGTATTTATACGCCCGCTCAGCATATGCAAAATTATGAGCGAGAGATTATATTTGTGAGTCTTGTGAGTATTTGTGTATTTTAATATATATTTAAGTGTGTATATTATTTGTGAGATTTGTGTGAAAAGCACGGTGTAAATATGCAGCGCATTATGTTTGGAGCCATCGTCTCATGCTGCTTATCATTCAAATGTGACATTTCTATGATTACACCTAATCATAAAGACTGCAGGTGTCTCTAATAGCAAGTGATTAATTGGGACAAGCTAATCATCTCAGTGCCTCACTCGAATGTGTGTGTGCACGTGTCTGTGTGTGTGTTCAAGGAGAGGCTGTCTTAGGGATTGAATTGATTAGTGCTGCTGCAGCGTGGAGTTGTTGCACCGCCATGGAGAGATACATTTGTCTGCTTCTGAGCCGTTGCCACGACAAAAATATGGATTTTGACATTGATTCTGCAAATGTTCCTTGGTCATTGAATACATTCTGCCCTCAACATCTCAATATTTGTGTTTAATTTACTGTATGTTCCATTATTCTAACTTATACATGTCTTTGTTTCTCTTTGGCTCTCACCATTCTCCTGCTTCTGTCAGTCTGACTACAGCCCAGGTGGCCAGATCTTGTTGTGTCTTGGGCATTGTGTTATGGGAGCACCAACAGAGTGGTAGAAATGGTTTTAAACTGCTTTTCTCTAGTCTGGGTTAAAAAAAAATCTATTTTAGTAGTTGAGGGCCAGAGGAGCTACCTAACCCAGCTCTCTTTTAGAATCAGCGGAACACACAGCTTGTCCTCTTAGATCTGCTTTTTGCAACATGGCCCTGCCGTTTTTGGAGCTCCTGCCCTCCCCTCAAGCAAACACACACACACACACACACACACACACACACACACACACACACACACTGCAGTTCTCTCTCTCTCTCTCTCTCTCTCTCTCTCTCTCTCTCTCTCTCTCTCTCTCTCGGGGGACATATGAATACAATTTGTTAAACTACAGGAGCCATTGCTAGAGAAATACTCCTCACCGCTCCCCGTGGAGGCTCAACCTCATTAACGTAGGTTTGTTTCCTCGAGGCCAACGATTGTGTGTTTCAGGCTGATCTTAGCCAAGCGAATGGCAAGCGAACACAGTCAATGGGAACGATGCATTAACGGCTCTGCATCTATTAAAGCAGCTTGCATGCCGGTGGAAGCCAGACATGACTTTGAAGGGATTTATATCAAGCTGCTAACCAAAGAGAGGTGATTGAATTCATTTGCTTACTAATGAGGAGGGATAGTGAATTGTGCACTTCCCCTAGCTACACTTCCCCACCTGTTAAAAAACATTTTCTCATTACCGCAATCGAATCCAATGTTTGTTCTCTATTATAAACGAACCCCCATTTCTTTGTCAGCTAATCAGACGCCTTTGTGCCTTTTGGGTACTTGACCCCATTTTATGGTTGCTGCTTTTTCTGTGTTCTTGTTATGAGGGGCTGAGAGCTGCCTTCAGGGGCCGATTGAACAGCAGGGGGTTGGGGGCAAAATTGTAAGATATATATATATGTGGATTTCGGAATTCCTAGAAACCAATCTTGGAAATAGGCAGCATTTTTTAAGCACCACACTACTTATATTATATGTTCTGAGTGTGATTTCATTTGAAATGTAAAATGTGCTCATGCCAGGGTCAGGCCAATTATAATCATTTGTTGAAGGGAATTTTTTTTTTCTCCGCAATTTTTTTTAAAACACTTATGTAAGTGTAATCAAGTCCAATCGAATAACTGTGCGGCCTTTCTCTCTCTCTCTCTCTCTCTCTCTCTCTCTCAATCACCCATATTGATTTTATTAGAGGTAATTGTTTCTTGTTTGAGGTTCATGATGTCTTGATTAGTGCTATTCTCTGGAGTGTTGTCGAGGAGAGTGTGCTTTCCTGCTAGCGGATTAACGCTAAATCCTCTTTGTCTCAGCAGACAGCAACAGACAGACTGGAGTGGGTTAGCTGAGGTAAACGAGGTTACAGTATGTTAGCCAAAGGTCAACAAAGCTGTAGTCTAGATACAACAGTGTTATGTCAACAACTGAATAGAGAGGATATCCTCGAATGCTGCCCTTATGAATGGGGGACTGATCCCCCATAATGTTAGGACTGGTTACCATTTTGTAAGATTTTGTCCCATGCCTACACCACTCCCAGCTAAATGTAAACTTTTTATTTAAAAATAATAAACATTAGGATAAGGATATAGCATATCTATTTATAGCTATTCATGCAATCTTAAGTTTTTTTTTCTTAACTTTATTTATTTTACTTTTATTCTTTCAAATACAATTCAAACATGTTAAAGATAATCAGTAGCAGTTACAATGTCCCATTCATTCAAATATCACTTACATAATGCCAATGTGGAGCTGTTTAAAAAATAAATCTGGGCATTGTGTCATGACTAAGCTGGCAAATTCAATCACGAAGCATCCTTATTATGGAAAGCAATCGTAAAGCAATGTAAAGCATTTTGATGGCTATTATTTAACACAACATTTTTTTCTTCTTTTCTATCCATAAAATGATTACAGGACTAGATACTGTATGAGCGATGGGTTGCACTCATTTCTGCGTTTATTTATTTATAATATTTTAATCTGGATTTGAAATACTGTACCTGTTACCGTAAATATGTGTTTAAAGTTGTTTCATCAGTACAAATAATGTTTCTTTAGTGAGAAAGCTACAGTACATGTAGGTCATACATTCAACTCAACACAGCAGGTAACAAAATCAGTTCTGATGAACAATATTTAGGTAGAAAATTGATGTTGATGTTTTACAATGTAGTGTTTGAACATGAAACAGCTACTTCTGAGTTATTAGTCTTTAGCCTAGTAATGTAACAGACAGTCCCACAATGAAAATCAAGTCCCGGATGATTTAAGTTCAGGTGAGAGGGACCGTTTATTTTCGCAGCCAAAACTGCCGTGATTCTTGGTGGAAACAGGAGGCTACTGCAGTTCCAACAGCAGGAGTGCACGATCTACCACTAGCAAACAGGGCAGACGTTTGTTAAATCAAGATTTCACATGATGCTGGTTTAATCTTGTGTGTGTGTGTGTGTGTGTGTGTGTGTGTGTGTGTGTGTGTGTGTGTGTGTGTGTGTGTGTGTGTGTGTGTGTGTGTGTGTGTGTGTGTGTGTACGCACTTTCCGATACTGGCCAGGCCACTTAGTAGGGTGCTCTACCATCCCAAATGACCCCAAAGCTTAATTCACGTTGTTTCATTGGATCGTCCCCACTGTGCTCTCCAGTGATAATTAGTAATGCGTTGACGCTTGAGGAACCCTCAGCATCGTTCAATCAAGATTAATCTGTCTTTGAGATCCGCCAAGGTCTCTGTGGATGCACAGCTGAGAGAAGGAGAGAGAGAGAAGAGAGGGAGAGGAGAGAGATAGAGAGAGAGGAGAGAGAAAGAGAGAGAGAGGGTGGTTACAGAGATGGGCCATTTGTGGCCGCTGTCTCAGAGATGTGGTTCCATTCCTCCTTTGCAACCAGGAGGGACAGCTCACTCTATCACTCAGCCGTTTGTTATTTTGTCTGAAGCGGGAGTTGGCCGAAAGGGGAGAAATGTCTCTTTCCCTAGTTGCCTGAAGGTGAAATCCATGCATCATGCTGAAGGCTTGTGCGCCTGTTTGCTTTTGCGTGCAGTCCTGTGTGTGTGTGTGTGTGTGTGTGTGTGTGTGTGTGTGTGTGTGTGTGTGTGTGTGTGTGTGTTCATGCAGATGTCCACATCAATATGTGTGCATAAATGTGAGGCTTACTCTTGAGCTATCAGGTGTCAGAGAATATTGTTCAGGCTGAGTGAACCAAATTGAATTCCTGCGATTCACTTTGGTATTTCTTTGTTGCTAAACTAAACAAAGCCGACGGGTTGCCTTTGTTTTTTTTTTACAACATCCGCCTTTAGCCTGTCTATCGACAATCTCTCCCAGTGCTCCTCTTCTAAGTTTTCTTTTTTCTTTTCTTATCTCTACCATACCTCTTCTGTATTGAAGTTTTCCTAGAGTGGAGAGACCAAGTTTAGTGTTGGACTTCATGTTGTTTACGGCCTCTGTGTTGCCACGAGCGGTGTGAGATCTGTTTGCAATTCCCAGAGTTCCCCAGTGAATGGCAGTGATCCGTGTTTCTGCTGTTTCTGCGTCGGTTATTAAAAGCCAGGGGAAAGGTTACAGTAAATGCCACTCAGTTGATGTGCAACTCAAGCATGACAGACCTCCCCAACCTCCCCCTCTACCACCCTGAGTTTCCACTAACATTTTCGGGGAACAGCAATTTCACCTTAGTT
The DNA here is from genome assembly GCF_949987685.1 of Ammodytes marinus. Classification (NCBI taxonomy): domain Eukaryota; kingdom Metazoa; phylum Chordata; class Actinopteri; order Uranoscopiformes; family Ammodytidae; genus Ammodytes; species Ammodytes marinus. The sequence goes on from NC_137220.1 coordinate 11,142,029, forward strand.
GCCTTTTTTTCCCCATGCTACACCCCTAAAATTGGCAAATGCATCCCCATTCTCCCTATAAAAAACGAACTGTACAACTATACATTCATTTCTTCTGAAAGCTTTATTCCCTGCCACAGAAATTCAATTATGGCAAGACACTGCAAGCAAAAACTATTTTGAGATTTTTTTCTTCTTTCATACTAGTAAAAATAAAAGGTTGAGAATGTACATTTAGTTGTCTGTTTCAAGTCTTGAGGCTATTTTGAAAGTCATTACTGAAGGATAGATTCATATGCTGTTATAATTGTCGGATGTATGATACATTTTGTTCCTGAAAACATGCAGAAAATGCATTTTTAAAACCTGTAAATAGTATTTTTTTTTTATAAAATGAAAAAAAGGCTGTATCCAAAATCTGATCTGTTAAAATGAATATACATAAGGGGGGCGCCCTTAGCTCAGTTGGTAGGGCGTCCCGCCCATGGACCTCGGCCAGCAGCGGACCCGGGTTCGATTCCAGCCCGCGGTCGTTCTCTGCATGTCACTCCCCTCTCTGCCCCATTTCAACTATGTCTCTACACTATCAATAAAGCATAAAAATGCCAAAAAAATACATTTAAAATAAAATTAATATACATAGTTTAACTCTGGCTTTATCCCAACATCTAGATTTTTAGGGTTTTTTGAAAAGATGAAAATTTAAAGATATTGCCAAAGCTGCATATTTATTCAAATATTTCTGAAAAAATTGTAAAACAAAAAAATATATATTATAATGTAAGAAATAAACTGGCAAAGGATGTTTATCTATAAGTTAAAAACTTTAAAGTATACACCTTCAGCGTCTCTGACAATCATGAAAAAAGCAGCCCCAGAGCTTACCTGAACCCTCCTGCCTACTTGTCTCAGTGCTGTCCCTCGGAGCGCCCCCCCCTCTTCCCCTCCACCACCCTTTCCCTTGTCACCACTCTTCCCAGACGCCCTGGGCACTCATCGCAGAGGTCACGCACCTGTCGCCTGCTGTAAACAGCAAATGAATAATGCAGTCGGTCGGTCGGCGCTGGTTGACTGCAACAGCTGATGGTCTCTCTCTATCTCCTTCTCTCTCTCTCTCTCTCTCTCTCTCTATGTGCCGAGCAAAAAGATTTATCCCATAAGGATGCGAGTTATAATCCTCGGCTGGAATCGTGCTAATGAGAAACGCTCTCCAGAGAGTCTGAGGACCCACTTCGAGCCAGACCGCGTGTCCTTGACCTCTGTGGGTGGATGAAGTTAGTTTAAAAATGGAAGCCACTTAGAATCACATGTTTATATTTGCAGGAAGATTGTGCCGATACAGTATACAGCGCCACATGCACTCTTAACTAAAGCAACAAAAGAGCATCGCTCTTGGCCTTTGGTGGCTCCTCTCTCCTCTCCTCTCTTCTCCGCTCCCCCTATCCTCCCCTCCTAAAGGTAACAGCCCGCGCAGAGGGAGCTGACCTATAACAGAAAGCAAGTTATACTAGCTAGAGAGAAATGCCCATGTAGAAGCAGATTGAGAGGCAGCAAGATGCCAGTTTGGGGCTGGCGGGTAGCTGGAGTGATTGCTTTTCACTCCTTATCACCTCAGCAGCAGGTGTCCAAGACACACTGTGCTGTGGCACTCTGAGGGGGATTCACAATTATAACACTCTGGCCCACGGCTCAACCTCGTCACCAACACACACACACACACACACACACACACACACACACACACACACACACACACACACACACACACACACACACACTCCCATCTCCACCTTTACACCCATCCATCCCCCTGCGTTTTCTTTTCTTACTCTCCCTACCGAGTGAAACCCTGTTGGCCAATGGTAACTTAGGAATCCTGTTATGGCCTGCTTCGCTCCAAACACCTGCACTGCCTCTGATAAGAATCCTTATCTGCCCAGCCCCATGTCTCCTCTCTCTGCGCCCAGGCAGAGCAGCAGGGCCCTAAAGCTGGAGGAGTGGAGGGTTTATAACACCTGCACCATGGGTGGTATCCATGATTGTTTTTCAACCGCATTATGGCGTGTCTGTCTGGTGTATCATGTTGAAGAGGGTTCGGCAGCACGAGGGAGAAGGCAGCTGTCTGTGGTCGCAGATCAGCGAGGTGCTAAATCCTCTGCTGTGGGTGAGGTTCATCCTATTTAAAGCTATAGTGCGTATAACTTATGTGGACTGCATGATAAATTCTGAGTAATTACAAAAAGACTGTCTACCATCTATATGAGGTAATGGGTTTTATACCTTATGCTGTACGCCCAGGTTTTTTTCTTAGCAGCAACAACTGAAACATTTCTTAGGCACTTCATCTGATTTTTCTGAGCTCCTGAGCCAATGTCAGGAGGCTGTTTGTAAACAGTGACATACTGAGAAATACAGAGAAAGCTTTGTAGAGGTCATAGGCTTAATCAACTTTTTGTCGTCTCGTTTGGCAATGGCTTGAATGTAACCGAAATTAATTTTTATGAAAAATGTACGCAGTATAGCTTTAAAAGCATGACTGTGCTCGGGTCGGGTGTGAAGTCCTCAGTACTATTCCTTCACGTGAAAAAAATCATTCCTTTATGCAGTTCTCCTGTCTTTGTAATTACACATGTGGAATGAGAGGAGACATCTGCATGCCAACACGTTTAGTAGAGGAGGAAGGAGGCAACAAAGGCCACAGCAGCGTTCTCACAAAGGCTTTCCAATTTTCGCGGCTTGCAGCTGTTTCTCTTCAGAGAGCTTGTTGTACAGCCCGGTCCCCTCTCAGCAGGGGAAGTGTCTCACAATCTAAATGCTGATTTGGTAGCTGCCGCTGGTTCTCATGCCAACATTTTGTAAACAATGATACTGTAACTCCTTTATGCAAAACAAAAGTGTTTATTGTGTATGAGGATGACTCTTCCCCTCCATTAACAGGTTTTTAGTTGGGACGTGAAAAGAGGCTATTCTTTAGGGACACACACAGACACACACACACACACACACACAAACAACACCCACAGAGACACTTTTTTAAAGTGCAAAATATCAACATGGAGCAGTGAGACAGATTAACTGAACTACACTGCAGGCTTCAAATGACTTGAGATGTATTCATGTTTGTACATAGCTTGTAAGTTTTTTTTTTTTTTTAAGTAAGTGTTAGAAACCTGTGTGCACGTGGCATTGTACAAATCTTGTTTTTCCCCAGCATTGTCTCACCTTTGTTTAGCTGCATATGTCGTACAGGACTAAAATGCTCCTTAAGGCATGGCACTGTGACCCGTAGATTAAGTCCCACAGATGTGCTTCTGTAGATTAATCTTCACGCTCATGAGCAATTATTCTGGCAGTGACGCCGAGGCACCAGGCTGATTTGAAACAATTACAGCCCAGGTTGGTCCAAAATTAGCTATAGCTCATTTTCCTAAGGCCGCTGCTGATTGAGAGTGAGGGCATTTTAAAAAAATAACCAGGGGGTAATTGGTTTGTAACATTGGCACGACATTCAGTCAACTTTTCATTCTGAGCAGGGACACTGTAGGATTAAATTCCTTATGGTTCTGCTTTAAAGAAAAAAGATACTAGTCAGGATTTTGTAACAATGTGTGGCTAATTTAAATTATCTTTGAATTGCTTTTGAGTTTGTATTTTTCTTGAAGTAATACATTGTCGAATATTATTTATGCACCTTCACAGCTCGGGGACTTGTATTACCAGAGTCGGTCCTGTGCCATATCTTCATGTAACTGCTTTACTAATCCCCAAATGATATAAGGGCAGTCTCCTGTTCCCCTGCTACGTGTTCAATGGAACATAAAAATAAAATATTTGCCCCTACAGCTAGACTTATAAAACACGGTAAAGCTTTGCTTGTGTCCAGTACACATTTCCATTAAGGTTTTTAATTGGCCATAGACACATGCCTGAAAGCGCAATTAAACTGTGGTGTGTTATAAGAAAAATTCTAAAAACAAAGAACCTGGCACGGGTAAATGAGTGAGAAAGGAGACATTTTGTGAAAAACAAATTCAAGTGGGAAGGGAGTAGATGATCAGCAGGCCATTGGATGGCAAGCAACAAAAAAACATGCTCTGGGAGGCAATTTACTGGCTCGCTGCAAATACAACTCGCTTAGCAGGAGTTACTTTGCATAACAATGAATGCAATGATACACGAGTAAGGTACAGTATAATTTTCTCTGCAAGCAGTTTGCTACTGTCGTTTACAAACATAAAAGAAATGGTCTCGCCTGCGACACCTAAGAATCCGGCAATAGTTGCAGTTGTGTATATGAATCATTAATTGTAAAGAGCTATTTTCCCGTGTGTGTGTGCAGCCATTGACACTAACGGTTGCCCGCTTGCCCGGGGCAAGTGAAAATAATGTTTGGGCAAGTTGAGATTGCTTTTTGGTTGCCCGGGCGGGCAAGTGGATATTAGAGGGGTTGTCAGTAGGCTAGGCTATTTATTCATGTGTTTTAGAGTCTGCAAAACAAATTTTTTCCCGCTAACCCACACAAAATAGATAGGCTGCTATGCTATATTTGCAATTGAGCAGCTGCGCGCGGCAGCCAGCAGCATCACACACTCTCTCTCTCGCTCTTTATCTCTCTCTCTCTCTCTCACACACACACACACACACACAAAACAGCCTGTGTGCGCGCAGTTTCGCTGTCTACGTTCCGAAAACCGGCTCTATTAGGCTATACGTACCTGGTTCCGCTATATTCAAAACCCAGAAATCAATAGGTCTAACGTTTGAGCTTATCAATACCGCTATGGAGTCTACGATGGCGCGGAGCATTCACCAAATAAAAAAAATGTTCACGGCTAATGTATCCGTTAGCACAATCAAGATCTCGTAATTACGAGAAAAGATCTCGTAATTACGAGATAAAGATCTCGTAATTACGAGATAAGAATCACCCTCTCATTCATCAATAACGATGCCTGTGTGTGTGTGTGTGTGTGTGTGTGTGTGTGTGTGTGTGTGTGTGTGTGTGCAGACGAGGTGAACCTAGCCATAGGCAAACATAGGCAATTGCCTTGGTTTCCGGACTATAATGGGCCCCATAATCAATACAATTATTTTAAATATTTTTTTACTGTTCATTCATTAATCAGCGATCGCATCGGGAACTGAGGGACACATTTTCGGCTTTACGCCCGTGATCAGCTGCTGAGGTCCGACTGGGCTTTTCTCCTGAACAGTCCCAGTGACTGCATGTCTGCGCAAAGTTGACATGGCTATACTCATTGTCATGCCCTCCTTGTAGAAAGTTCGTACGTGTTTGTATGAGTCAAGGATCACACCGAGTTTAAACGACTGCATTTCATCAAAGCATTCAATAAAACTGCGCTCCTATACAGTAACAAACAGGAGGTAAAAGTGAACTAGCCCACCGGGCATTCTGATTGGATGAGACAACACAGTACGGTGGCTCCGGTGGCCCATAATGAACAAACTGCATATCATTTAACCAAATGCTAATGTACCCCTTAGCACACTCAGGATCTTGTGATTACGAAATCCTTATCTCGTAATTTTTTTTTTTTATTATTTGGTGAATGCTCAGTGCCACCGTAGGAGTCCAGTAGGGCACATGATGTAATTTTAAATATCGAGTAGAGTCGGGTTGTACTGTTCTCACTAGAGGAACATCCAGCTATCCAGTCAGTTAAACATGAACTTCAATAACTCAAGGAGAACGGGATTCTGTATTGAGTTTTTACTGAAGCTCGTAGATTGTAAAACTGTAACACAAGAATAAAAAGAAATGTTGGCATTACAGTTCCGAAGAAGTACGTGTACAAAGCATACATCCTACATTAAGTATGAAAAGGACACAAAATGGAGGCTATGCTAACAACAAGTGAACATGCTAACAAATGAACATGAATTAAGAGGCTAGCAAAAAGCCTAATGACGCTAACGGTTAAGCATGAGGTATAACATAGCATGTAGATGTACAAAATAAACGTGTTGAGAAATAAAGATAATTCTTGCTAAAAGCTGGAAATAAAGGGTTTTCTAGGTCAATATACTTCCAACTTGAACATTTACTTACAGACAATGCGTCTAACAGCTACCAGATCGAAGGATGGCACGAGATTGTGGAGCTGGGAATCATCGCTCGACTGCCACATGTAGACTGACACTTCAAAATGGCTACTTCCTCTTTTATAGCAGGCTGCACTATCATCGAACACCACTAGGGGATTTAACAAACATAAAACCACACAGTGTCCAGCACACGGGTCAACATCAACTAAAGTGTTGTACCTTGGACCTGTGAAGAAACTCCTTCAACCCGCTTCTCCGTCTCCAAAAAAAAAAAAAAAGGCTCGGCACCATCTCTTCATTCATTCAAAGGAGCGGTGATCAACAAACGAGAGACTGTTTAGCAAGTCCCTAAATCCATATTAAAATCTGCAGGATAATAACTAGTTAGCTTAAAAATAAATCGCAAAAGGTTCAAATGTGATGTGTTCAGGTCGGCTCAGTAAAATGATTATTAGGCACAGGTCAACAAAAGGACATCATGATGTATGTAACATCAAGAATTTTTGTTTTTCGCTAGAAGCTTGAATAATGCAGTTTGGGTGAAAAACTTGTTTTCCCAGCAATATAAAATAATTAGTAGGCCTAAATATGGAATTATGACCTGTTTAAAGTCCTATCCTTAGCTCTGCTAATCTTATAAGCAATTAAAGCAATAATACCAGTTCTCTTTTAACAAAATAATACAAAAGTTTTAATAAAGATTTGGATTGTGGAGTCTTTATAATGGTATCAATGTGAAAAGAAATGAATGATCCCCCTCCTTACTTACAGTATAACCAGGCAATAGCTTTAACATGGTGGACTTTAATAATTGTATGGCAGACTATCACTTTTTGGCACAATGTGACCGTTTTAAATAAGTAAAATAAGTTAAATTTTTCTGAACACGTGTGTGGAAGCTAACATTCAGCTTGACTCTGAGCTAGACTGAGTTTTCTGAGACCCCCAAAACCAGGCCAGGTGCATGCATCACATTGCTCTTGGCTGTAAGTGTGATGTCATGATATCTGTAGGCTTATATGAATTGGTGTTGGTTGTATGTGGTTAGGATGAGACAAGTAAGCAGTGTTTGCATTTAAGAGATAAGGTTTGCTAAAATGTATATTTTAATAAGCATATTAATCACTGTTTAACTTTTTTAATTTAATTTTTTTGGGCAAGTCACTGTACTATGGGCAAGTGCTTTTGAAACCTTAGTGTCAACCCCTGTGTGTGTGTGTGTGTGTGTGTGTTTGCGTGCGTGCGTGCGTCTGAGAAATTCAGCAGAGAGGATAGTTCGAGCACGTTCCCACGCACACGCTACAACTTCTGTGTGTTTATTATACTATCTATGGTCATTTCACGTTGGTCACCGCCTCGTGACCGCCTCTGTGTCTGTCTCCGGGTGTCTGCACTGTGTTGTCATCTCTTGCTCCTGCTCTCATCTCATCTGCCGTGGAGTTAAATTTAGAAAGAAACCTCTGTCTTGTGCTTATTTTTCTCCCGTACACACAACCTTCTCCTTCCTTCCTTGCACTAGCCCGGCTAGCCCCCCACCATATCTAATCAATTTATAATGACTTGTCACAGTTGGCATGATGGATGTGTGCCGCTCGGTTGACCGGCCTGATATTTATTCATGTATAAAACGATGTCGCAACTTAATGCCACATCCGCAAATGACTCAATTTGCCAGGGAAATGAACCTCATCTGAGTTCTTGTCAATCAAAAATGCAGAATTCCTGGACCTTTTCTTTTTCTTTTTTTTTTGCATATGTGAAGGCATAGCTCAGCTCATTTGTTTGTTCTTGCCTGCATGCCACTGCAAGATGGTAACGCCAGCTATGATAATGAATATGGAGACGAGGCCAGCTTAAACATATGTTTTCAACAGTTTGTCATTTTAGCTTTGATCATTTTGCTCCTTTTCAACAGTGTGTGTGTGTGTGTGTGTGTGTGTGTGTGTGTGTGTGTGTGTGTGTGTGTGCGTGCGCGCACGCGTGTTATGAAAGTTACTTTGGTTGTTTTACCTAGAGGGTAAGGACCAACAGCTATACAGCAAAAAGGAAAATTGTGGGCGATTTATAAAAGCTGTTCACCCCAAGGCTCAAAAGTAAAAAAAATTTTTTTTTTTTTTTTTAGCTTTTAAGATTTATTTTTTGATGTCTTTGCTGTTTATCATTTATCGTTCCACTTCAGCTGCAGAGCAATGACTGGCCATCGGCACCATCTGCATAGATATGTGTTGTTAAAAATATACCCTCCCTTGCCTCACCCTTTTTTTCCTGAGTAGGAATCAGGCATCAGTCCCATCCCGCCTTTTTCGTAGGTCTATACACAGAGGGGAATCTGAGCAATTTGTTTCTGGATTGCTCCGGGCTTATCGTCTCTCCGCTTGACAGATGGGCCTTGCCTGTGTGCTCAGGTTGGGGTTCGGTATGGCAACACACTGCTCTCTGCCTGCCTGACAGAACTCATTATAGACACTCCCCGGGAGAAGAAGCATCATCTCCACCAGGTCCTGTTTACCACTGCAGGACTGCCACAACTCACTACAGAGCTGAACACCTTAAGACTTAAGAAACATTATGTAGGCTTTCTAAGGTAAACATTTATTTTTGAAGGATTCGTTCAAACCTTCCATAGGCCAAATTTTCTAAAATGTCAAAAAAAGCAGCATGTAACGTCTTCATGGAACAGTATTAGTAATAGTGAGAAAAGAGGCAAATCACCGACGATTAAGTAACATTTCAGGATTGTGTTGACCTCACGTCTCTCATTGTGCAGTACCACTTCTCATAATGGAGTTTGAACAGTAACCTTGTTGTTTGTCAATGCCAGTAACACAGCAGTGAGAGGTTGAGATCTTTCTCTGATGAGGCCGCTATAAAGCCAAAGGCTGTGTATTGATTTTCCTAAAGCATTAGTGTCAGCTCATTTATTCATGTATCGGCTTGAAATTGGCATATTTGTATATTTTATCCACGCTGAGATTGAGCTGACTGACGTCCAAATCTGCTTCTAAATCTCCTGCACACAGTTCTGAGTTCTGTGATTAATAAAGCACTTAAACAGCCAGCAAGAAAGCACACATCTTACTCAGTAGGGGGGGGGGGGGGGTTGACAGATAGGTTAACTCAACGGATCCAGTTTTAACTTTGTATAATTCCTCTGTAATAGCGCGATAAAGAAAGAAAAAGTTATGAAGTCATCTCCGTTCCTTAGAGTGCTATAGCTCTATTTTCAGTCACGGTGGGGTCAAACTGTGCTTAGCCTTGCATATAATCAGGACACACGAAGCCGTCTGCTATACCTTCCGGCAATCCAGGGAAAATACGGAGAAAGTGGGGCAGAACGACATATGAGAGATTTAAAGAGCAGATTACCTTTAACACAGGAAAAGGAAGTGCTCGAGATTAGATGTAATCCCCATAAGAAAAAATCTTCACAACTTTATTATTAGAGATCGTATCTCTGCATGAAACGTCTCAGCCGATGTTTTTATTATCATGTAGATTTTTTTATTTGGACCCCCGCTAGCTCTTTCTCCCTTCACGTGGTCACACCAACTCTTGACTGTTCCGACATCAAACAGGGATAGTTGCAGCTCTGTTGTGCTCACATATTCCTTGCACATATTTACCATGTAAACTGTTTCTGCCAGTGTAGCCTACTGCGTACACATTGGAAATATAAACTGTCATGTGCAGCACACACGCATGCGCGCACACACACACACACACACACACACACACATACACACACACACACACATACACACACACACACACACACACACACGGTTAGTTATCAACTTACACACTCCGGTACACAGTATAGTTACAGTGCAGCCAACACGGCATGCCCATTGACCCAGAAAAAAAAAGAGCGAAAAAAATATAATTTAAATAAATAACTTTAAAGGCTTAGTTTGAGGTAGGGTGAGGAAATAAGAAACGGGAAAAAGGAGGGAGGATAAAATGGGGAAAATGCTCTTTGTAGAAATTTGAAATTGCGTGCCATTTAGAATAGTTTGTTTCTCCACTGAAACAGGAAAGTGGCTTGCAGAAATTTCCGTCTCCAAAAATGTCAATTTGACAGAGAAAAAAAGCAGCTAGAACCACATATTTATTTGGCCTCTTTTCAAGTCTAACGCTTCGAATAATTCTTCATGCGTCAGGAGGAGATCCTATCAGCACCTGTATAGAGAAACGTGAACATTCTGTCTGTTACGTTTCATGCAACTGAGCTAATCACATTGGCTTAATTTAATCCTAATTGAAGTTCTTTCATCCTCTCTCTGCACTGTTTCGCATAATCAGTCCGGGTAACATCCTATCTCAAACTCTGGGTTTTCAGATTACCGTCGTTTGTAATACCGTAGATGAGGGAGTAGGGGGAAACAGAAGTGGGGGAGCAATAGCTGGGGACAAAGAGGAATAAAAAGCGTCTCAAAAAGAGTCTTTAATTAGAACTGATTGTGGTTAATGTTCTCCGTCCGTGCCATAATGGTTCCCACGGTGGCCTTCACACTACCTCCCGATCAAGCGGAAGCTAATTGGCTGTTAAGGAGTCACTTCTCTCTCTCTCTCTCTCTCTCTCTCTCTCTCTCTCTCTCTCTCTCTCTCTCTCTCTCTCTCTCCCTCTCCCTCCCTCCCTCTCTCCCTCTCTGTGGAGTACATTTGGACATCCAGAGGCAGTGCAATGTCATTTCATGCCCTCAAATGGCTTTGGGTCTCTCTAATACACTACCAGGCCAATTTCCAGGCTGCACAGCATGTCTTGAGCGATTTCATACCTCTGTCCATAAAAACAAAGTTTGGCTTATTGAATTTAAAGAGCTGTTCTATATATTTATGGAGAGAGTTGTTGTTGTTGTTTCCCGTTGTTGCTGCCCTGTCAGATCCAGTAGCATCATTAAGTAAAGCAATGGCTGCAGGGAAGTTTGCGGCCTATAGCTGGGGAATAGTGAAACAGTATGGCAACAGTGTGGAAGATGCACAATGAATGAGCAACATATGACTCTTGAGTGTTCGGGTCAAGACCTGACTTTATGCACATTTGGTCTCAGCTTTAAGAGGACTGTGCCAAACATCTTTTTAGAAGAAGAAACCTTTTTATGTTTACTTGATGAAAGAGTCAACAACATGGTGCAGGGTAATGATGCTCATATTTTGCCAGAAAAATTCCCATTCTAAACATTCAAGTTTGAGGTGTGTGTATATACTCATTAACACAGCTGGATAATCAGATCAGAGGCTGGGTGACAGCCCAACTGTTGCACAGCAGGCAGTCACAGCTGAGTGGCATGTTGTGGTGCACAGTGCCCTTTAATTCTGCCGAAATAAACAATAAACTGGACAATAGCTAGTACCCTGGTGATCACTTTTGGTCTACACAGAAGAAAACATAAAACCAGTGTATTCTTTTAAAGTGTTGATACAGAAAGAATTCCATCATGTTGTCATTTCTTTTAGGCTTTTGGAAACTGCATATAATAAAAGTAATTCTTTTTGCAGAGGTTGGTATAGGACATAGCAGCAAAAGTAGTTGTACATTATCATTATTCATTTAGCCTTTTTATGCAAACAACATGGCCAAAGTGTCCTCAAGGGTCCACAAGGGTGCATCGCTAACAGCAGCAGTGTCCTTGTATTTTCTATCTCTGTGGGCTGCGAGTGATGACTAAAGTTTGGTCATACTGGAGTCTAGACACTAGAAAAACAAACCTAATAAAGATGGAACACAACTTGCCTGCTCAGTGTGTGCAGCCTGCAACCTGAAATTCTTCAAAAACCTCCACTCAGAATCGGAGCTTAACCCAGTGTCTTTGGGGCATATCGATGAGCTATGGAAGTGTTAGAATGATGATGTGACTTTACATGAATTGTTGATCATTCCTTTTTCCGTTTTAAAAGTGGTACATTCTTCCAATTGAGTTGGGGGGAGGTCTGTCCATCATCTATTTTCTACCGAAAAAAGGTGGACCAGTCCTCCAAATTAAATATGTTGTTGGTCTATTCCCTCCAGAATGATAAAAAGAAGTATTTTCACATCTGACAACCATCCAGCACGATAGCCTAGTTTGCCTGTGCTTTTCCAAAAACTGTAAGTAATCACATTTGGAAAAAAAAATAAAAAAATGTATGATGTAACAGTGTGTTGGTGGGGGAAAAATGACTTGGTTAGGTTGAGCATGTTTGGGTCAAAGAAAAGGTACTTTGTTAAGTTAAGGAACACATTGGGATTTAGGTTTAAATTGCAACTTTGTTAATATTATCATACATATTATCGTCATCGTTACAAGACTAAACACATGGTTTAATCATGGGAATGATCGTGGTCATCGCAAACAGGAAACAAACAGACATCTCCCGTGTTAAGGTCTGACGTTTTGTTGACTCAAAAATTCCCAATGCCCACCTCTACTCTATGCTCTATAATAACCCTAGCATACTCCTGACACTTGATCGAAAAACATAAGTTTTTTAGGGCAAAAACAACTGATTCTGTTGTTGGGAGCACGGCGCCTGTTTTTTGTGGCAAGTTCATCCAAAGTGAAATTGTGGGCTGTCTTTGAGAGGCAGCAACAGCTAAACAGAAAGAAAAGAGAAGGTGGAGATCCACTCACCCCAACAACCAAGCCTCTGCCAGCATCCATCCCACATAATTACACTGGGCCACAAATAGAAGTAGAATAGTTTTTTCTCTCTCCTCCTCGACCCTCTCCTTTTCTCAGCAGCAGTTTGCAGGCATATGCAGAGCACAGCAGGGCAGGGTGGGCGGTTATTTAGATGTGAGAAAAAGGGACATTTGTCAGAGAACTGGAGTGCATGACAACAAAATAGCTGTGAAAAGGAACCAAAGGACGGAACGGTTAATGCTATGATAGTGGGAAGAAAAGGATTAGGAGGGGAAAGCTCAATATGTTTTCTTGCGTATATATGTTGGATTCTATTATTTTCTCAGATGAGCAAGGAGAAAGTAATTGAAAAATCAATGTTTGAATTCTATGGGCTCGGATGCTCCGGCGCAAACAATTATACACACACACACATCGGAGACTGTAGGATGCATTGTGATGGTATAGCTGTTGTGTAACCGAGCTCAGTGAGTCATGAGAGGAAGGAATGTATTGTTGTGATGGTTGGAAGAGGAGGAGGTAGGCCTGCCTGGGGAAAGACTGACAGAGACAGATGGATAGATCTGTCCCGCAAAGTCATCTGGGAGAGAGGGAGAGACACAGAGAGAGAGAGAGAGAAAAGGGAGAGAGAGAGAGAGAGACATTTGGTTTCAGGCCTGGCTGCCTTGACCGCCAGTGGTTGTCTGGACCCCGGAACCACAATTGAGGCGTAAAATAAATCCGAGTCTTGACCCAGACATGTCTATGGACAGTTAAATAATAAATAAAAAATCGGCACATAACCAAATAGGCGTTCATATGTGCAGACAAACACACACACAGACGATATTAAATGAGTTGGACAGTGACGCAGTGTGATAGAAGGAGGTTAACAGGGGCTGCAGGCTGAAATAAGACAGACTTCTACACACAAATAAATATGCTTGAACATGTGCCGTATGTTTCTTTGCTCTACACTCCAACTGGAATCCCACACTAAAAATGTGCCGAATGTAATATTATATATTGTCTGATTTTGCGTGTGTGACTTTCCCCCATCGCCTCAGCTATTTGTCTTCAGAGTCGCATGGCAGTTCTGTTTGTACGCCTTGCCTTGCCTTGCCTTGCCTTGCCTGTGATAAAGTTGTCGAATACATGTGAGCCCAAGCACACGCACTCCTTTTGCTCGCAATCGCTACACGCGTGGATTGATTCGCGCTGTGCCTCCGTGGCAGCAGCGTTATCATCCAAAAAGGCAAACAGCCAGCCCTTGATTTAATAAGCTGCCTAGGGAGCCACAAGAGGTGGGGAAGCACTATCAGCTGATAACTGTCCTCCCTGCGAGCCTAGATTTTTCCTCTAGTAGTCCTGCCAAGAGAAGACTCAGCTTCTCCTTGTTTTTCTACGTTTGTGTGTGTGTGTGTGTGTGTGTGTGTGTGTGTGTGTGTGTGTGTGTGTGTGTGTGTGTGTGTGTGTGTGTGTGTGTGTGTGTGTGTGTGTGTGTGTGTGTGTGTGTGTGTGTGTGTTTATGAGTGAACCTTTAACGGCTGCTGCCCACGTGTCTGTAGGCTGCGTCCATCCTGCGCTGCTTCTCTCTCTGTGTGTCAGACAGACAGCAGGGGAAAGGGAAAGGAAAGCCCACACATGGCAAAATGCAAACACAGTTAGCACTGACTAGCATATGTTTAGAGCTTCAGTGTTTCAGCACACACACACACACGTATGCACGCAAGCACTAACAAACACACACACACACACCACGTCATAGTTGCCAATCATGACAAGCCTCAGAAAGCCATGGGCCAGACTACTGACAGATTCCCAGATCACCCTGTTCGGTACTTCACATATGACGCATCATCATCATCATCATCATCATACTACTATAACCTTAAATATACTAAAATGCCACAAAAAACAAGATTTTCTTTTTTTTTTTTACATGTTTGAGCAGTGTTAAGGTGAACAACAGGGGAATAGCTCCCTCTAGAAATTGTATTCAAAGGCATTGGAGAAAGGAGTGTGTCCCTGTTTAACATCAGGACAGGATGGTGGGTGGGTGCAAAGTGTCCTTGGTGTGTTAAGAAAGTATTTAATGTGTTCAATAAACTACTAATGAATGAAAAAACGTTGGCATTCAATGTATTCAATGTATCTTGCCAAGTTGTATTCAGCTCAAGGTTTGGTCAACTTGGGTTAGGGTTAGGTTGGGGCACAACACAATTGTTCATATTGATATTTAAATATTTAAATATCATCACATTGAAGTAATTCATTTTCAACAATATGATTGCTCTGTAACATGAAGACAGTGGTAACATACACACTGCACTCCCAAGCAATGAATGTAGTACCAATTCCTTTTTCTCTCCTCACCTTTCTCTATTGGTATCCCGAAATCTGTCTCTAGAACTTTACACCCCTTCCCTTACCTAGTGGAGAAGCTATTTTTTGGGCCAAATCGTTTCTATTTCTGAGCTGCTTGTATTATTTCAGGCTTATTTTTTATTTATTTTTTTGCCTGTGGTGTGCGGTATCACACACAAATACAACCACCTCCCATTGTGTTTGTGTGTGTGTGTGTGTGTGTGTGTGTGTGTGTGTGTGTGTGTGTGTGTGTGTGTGTGTGTGTGTGTGTGTGTGTGTGTGTGTGTGTGTGTGTGTGTGTGTGTGTGTGTGTGTGTGTGTGTGTGTGTGTGTGTGTGTGTGTGTGTGTGTGTGTGTGTGTGTGTGTGTGTGTGTGTGGCACTAGGGCTTACATGATAGGCACTCTTTGTTTGGCATGGCCACGGTGACCCGCAGCTGACACCGATGATTGATCCCGGTGCTGGGATATAAGTGCCTGCGCACCGGTGAGCACACAGGTCCACTGAAACGCAGCCAGGCGGAAAATTAGAAATCTCTTCATCCCTGCTCCATTTGAAATCCGATATCTCCCATCTTCCCCTTGCACAGGCACCTTTCCTTACAACCAATAAATCAGTAATTAAATGATGTGTGTATGTATGAGGAGGAGGAGGGGGGGGGGGTGTAGCCTATGTACATGAGGGCAGGTGAATGTCCTTGGGGGGGTTAGCCTAAGCAATTGAGGCAACTTGCCCATCCCCCCCCAAATGCACATGACACTATTGTCTGCATACAAAAAAAGGAAACGCACACTCTGTATTGTCCCTGATGCAAACACATGCCCACTCACAAGCACGCTTATACATACACACACAAACACACTGACACTTCTTATACACACACACACCTCTTTTACACACACACATTTGAGTTCTACAATGTGTGTGTTGGGTGTCCGATAGAGGTGTAACGGTGCCTGAGGTATCAAATAAATCAAAGTCAGGCCTCCTCTGAGCGCTGCACCTGACCTTTTTGTGAAAAACATCAGTGCAGTTCCACTCTTCCAACCAAACCACTCTGGGACAGAAAATAAATGTCCCTCATGTTAACATTGTCCGGTTGTTTCTTAACTTGTAACATCTATCTCTCTCTCTGTGTGTGTTCTCTAGGCACGTCGGCCCAGGGCAGCCCCCTGTTGGCTTCCCTCCCCTCCCTCCCAGGAAGGCCGATGCAGCCTCAACTGGACCTCAAGCACCTCCTGCCCTTCAGACTCAATGGGTCCTCTCCCCTTAGCCTCTTCCCTAACTTCAACACGGTGAGTTGCACTAGCTCTTTGGCACCATGAAAAATAGCAATTCGATATATTGGATAAACAGGGAAATTAAAGGTTGAGTCAGCGAGTCTTAAGGAACGCTTATTGTCTTTTTTTTCTTTTTTTTTGGTCAAATTCAATGAATACTCCACTACATCCGCTATATGTCCGTACTGTTTGTTTGTACTGTAAACAGGCATGTTGCTAGTTACGATGGGCCCCTTTGTTTACATACCAATTTACAGAGCCTAGGGTGTGTATCAGCTCCAGATTTTTTTCATCGCACATACAGTACGGACAGCTCACAGATCGTGAGTGGATAGTCTCTCATTTTCACAAGAAAAACGATTTTGACAACAAGCGTTCTCCTGAATCGCTGACCTCACCTTTTAAAGTGGAACCAATTGATCTATGACGACAAGGAATTTCAACAACAATAAAGAGCTCAGAGCCAACAGATTTAGCCTGTTAATAATACCGTGTCTAATACCAGAAATATCATATGAAAAGCCGACTATAATTTTACTGCAGGAATTGTTTCACACTGTTTCGTAACGTGCTTGTTTTTGAGCTGAGAACAAAATGTCTTTCATAATTTTCTCTCATCTCGTCTTGCACATGAAATATTTGAGGCAAGGGGGAGTGAAAGTGGGGAGTCTAAACTGTCACTCAGTCAGTGGTAGTGATTAAAAAAAAACATGTCCACTCATGAACATCATTTCGTAGGCCTTATAAAATCATGTCTTCAAAGCTATCCACTTTGGGATTCACCATCTTACTATCTGTTCTGCCAGCCTCTATTCTCCTGTACTTGTCATACTCTTGTTAACTTATTAACCAACGTCTCTGTGCAGAAGCCTTACTTTTTGGGGTGTTAATCTTTATTCTTCAAGCCTCTTAGAATAGCAGTTGTCACCTCAGTCTCAACCATCTCTACCCTTATTAATTTGTCTCTAACGTCAGCGACAAACTGTTTTTAAGTCCCTAGGCTCAGATGATTACCTTGCCACAGTGCCTGGAATTAAAAGCTTGTATCTTTGATCCTTTCTACTTACCCTGTGTGTGTGCGTGCGTGTGTGTGTGTGTGTGTGTGTGTGCGTGTGTGTGTGTGCGTGTGTGTGCGTGTGTGTGTGTGTGTTTTTGTGGGCACATGTGAGGGTGTGTTCACTTCACTCATCACACACTCTGAAACCGTCTCCAGTTCTGTGGTCTGTAGATGAAACATAAGCCGTAGCTTTTGCTTCAGCATGCACTCTACACCTTTTCAAAACCAAGTGAAAAAATGTAGTAGAGAGAGAGAGAGGTAGGGAGGGCCGCACATACTGTACATCTGGACATGTGTGAGGGGGTGTATGATGGATACATAAACGCGTTCTATATGAGTAAAAGTGTGTGTGTGGGGGGGGGGGGGGGGGGGTCTCCAAACATGTTCTATGAAAAGCACAGTTTATCCGTTGGTTCTGCCGCCCACTACTTTGGTTCTTTGGGTCACCTATCCTGCCCTATGAAGTATTGAGCATAGCTAGCAGCAAAGGCACTGTAAAAACACTCATTCCTCTAACACCCTCATGTATTTATATAAGTGGTGGAGGTCAGTGTTTTGTCTGCGTTATGCCCATGTTTCAAAAGGAATAACTGCTGTTTGTATTCTTCAAACCAATGTCTGTGGCTCGCAGCTCTGTTTAGGCCTTCATGTTGTCTGATAAAAAAGAATTTGCGGAACTCACAATTATGTTAACATCGTAAAAAAATATTTAAAGCTCTTGTTCTACTGTGTGGCATTATGCTTCATTGTTAGAAAAAAATTGTCAGGGAAGTAAGTTACCAGTTAGCTAGAAGAAGAAAAAAGATGTCAGCTGATTAATGAATGCAGCAAGCTAGTGCGCGTGAAATCTTATTTACAGAGCTGCAATGATATTCAGTAAGAAATTGCTGAAAAGGAATACAACTGGCGGCATGAAGAGGGACTCAACCGAAACCATAATTCAGAAATAATGATAACTGCGGAAATGACATCAAATCAGTGTCGCTTCAGTCCCAGGAGGAGATGATTAGCCTCCGAAACACACATTCTCACTGTGCAGCTGTGGCATTTATCACAACCTCCATTTTAACTGAGAGGGGGGGAAGACGAATGCACCTATCTCCAAAACTAAACCCCTTCTTACACCACACACACACACACACACACACACACACATACACACACACACACACACACACACACACACACACACACACACACACACACACACACACACACGCCACTTTACCTCCTACCTACACTGAAACTCCATCATGGACTCAGGATAAGTTCTGTCCGCACCAGGATGGGGGGAGGATGAACTGAAGGGCCTTGGACAAAAGACGCATTTATAGCCAGTCAGGTTCAGGATGGCTGCGGACAGACAATGGGCACATTCTCCAGCTCCCAAAACAAATAACTGTGTGCAGCCTTGCCCTGCTAAAGGTGGACGGTAGTGCATGCGGGCGGGAGTAGGGGAGAGTTTAGGTTTCCGCGGTCAGGGGCTTTCGAAAAAAGTCAGTTGCTCCCTGAGGTAACTTTTGAGTCGTGTGGAAGAGGTCCAAAATAAAGGCAACACAGGCAAAAGAGACAGCCCTTAAGGAGAGATATATACCTCCAGCGTGTAGGGGGGGTTTCAGTGTCAGGTGTGTTTATATCCCCCCCCCCCCACACCTGGCCCTGAGGAATCCGCAGTAAATAGACTCCGCTCTGCTGCAGCTGCCCATGGACGCCGCTCGTGTCTTTGTGTTACCGAATAGGATCGGATGTTGTTGGGGCTTGTGTCTCAGAAAAGAAAGAAAGCGAAGCCGGCTGACGTTCCGTGCTGTGTGTGTGTTTGATACGCCGCTACTCCTTGATCTGTGGGGCAGCTGGGGCTGTCAGCGGCGAGCGATCTCACTCAACGTGAGGACAGCACAACTCTTCTTCTGAGTCCCTTCTTCTTCTTCCATGGAAATGACTGACTGGGGGCAAGGACTTGTGACAGCCTGGGGGGGGGGGAGAGGGGCAAAGTGATTGATATTTTGCGATACAAGTGCTGAAGGGGTGAGGCAATGAAGTCAGCTGTCTTTGTGGAATCCCAACCTTCCAATGAAGCTTTGGATTTCACCATGCTGTTGGCAGTACAGTTAAGAACACGCAGTTATCCTTCAGAGCCTTGTGTGGAGAGAAACGTATGTTTTGATTAACGGTGTCAGCGTCAGATGTCACCTGATGCTCCCCTTGTACATGATCAAGCTGTATCCCTACTTTAATTGTATTCCCCTCAGCAACTGTGTTTACATTCTTCAATTTACTTTGTAATACAGAGCGACAGTTGGCTACAAACCTACCTACAGAACTGGAGTGGCATCCAGGTAACTTCTAACGTCATTCTGCCATCTCTCATTATCACTGACAAGAGGAGTGCAGCTGTGCAATGGCTCTGTTCACATGTATTCATTCATTCAGAGCGGTGGGCACACACAGTGAACAGAAGGGGCGCCGATTAATTGCTTTTCTAGATTTGCGTAACTGAAAAACAGAAAGACTGCTTAGGGTCTTCCTTCGACTTCCTTAATGTTGGCTTCACTCTAAACAATCCCTAAAACACACAAGCACCCAACACAAATGTCTGGCAGTTCTCACATGTGCATCAACTAGGTGTTACATAATCCCTTAACGCAGAAGTATTATCGTAATTCAGCTTTACTGATTACAAATAGTCACATCTCGACAGCATTGTCAAAGCAGAAGTGATCATTGATATTGTGCAAGTGTATCAACACTGCATCGTACAGAAATCCCTGTCTTCAATGTGGATGTAAATCTATGAAAAACTTGCATCAGGGTATACTTACATATATTATATATATTTAGTCATTTAAGAATAGTGGCAGTCCAGGTGAAAACATTAGCCTGCAATGCAATTCAATTCAGTGCAAGTGAATCTGACACACATCGTAATTATTACCTTAAACCAGTGATCAGATACATAACTCCCACACCATCAAAATGTCTCCTTTCATTAACAGTAAACCACCACAGAAAGACACATTTTTTAAAATATAATAATGTTTTTATTTCTTACATAACAAAACAAAAAGTACACAGGTGCACAATACAGTGATATTCACACCAGAAGCAAACAGTTCAGCCCCTCAGACTTTCAGCAGTGTTTACAGAGTCATGGTTTGAGGTCACTTAGATACACCAGGCACAGGTGCAATCAATGAACCATCTGTTCAGTTGAGTATAAAAATGGGAACTGTTATAACAGCACAGATTATGCAGTTAACTGGGTGGGTTACTGTCATATGAGTGACAAAAACCTTAAAAACACAATCATGTTGCTAGACATCAAAATGCATGCTGTATCGTTGCCGTGTGATTAGAATGAGAAAAAAAGCAATAGGTAGCAGTTCAAAAATAATAAATAAATAAATAAAGTTATATGATAATTACCTTAAAAATTACACTATACAAGATGTAATTGGTATAGTATAAAACAAGTAACATCCATAAATTGCCTACATAGCTGTAGCTTGACATGTTTATGGGGGGAAATGGCTTGAATAGAATAACTTTTGACACATAAAACATAACTCCTCCCAAACAGTAAGATTTTTCTCATGTGTCAAGGAAGAATTTAAGTGTCTCCAATGAATATCTGAAGGCCTTAGGCATTAGGAAGTATTTGTTTTTTCTCTGATTTTGTTCTATTGTGGTTTTGTTGTTTTATTGTTGTATTGCAGTTGGAATGCAGCCATCTAATGTTGAAACCCATATAAACCAGCCTTTTGTACTTACTAGAGTAACATAACTTTGTATTACCAATGCTAGTACCGAAATTCATAGGAATGTTTAATGAAATGTAAAAAAGTCATTTTCACTGCTGAGGTATAGCAACAAAATAAGTGCATGTTACTCCCTGTATGTATTGGCCATTGATGATGCTAGTGAAAACATTTGGACATGATGTCACACTGTCTACTGGTGTATTAAAGGGCTTTCAATAAAAGTATGGTCACGTCGGAAGATTGAATCTTGACTTTGTTAGGAACAACTTCACCTCGCCTCTAAGGTGAAGTTGTACTTCTGCACGGAAATGTCTCATTTTGGAAAATGTCATTTTTCTACATCTAATGTGTTTGTTGTTTTGTCTGCTCTTTCCGTCTCTTAGATGGACCCGGTGCAGAAGGCAGTGATCAACCACACGTTCGGTGTCCCTCAGCCCCTCAAGAAGAAACAGATTATCTCCTGCAACATTTGCCACCTGCGCTTTAACTCAACGGTAAGACATTAGTTTGTGGCTTTATGCCTTGGGTGCTTATGAGAACGATAGAGAGGTTTTGGAATATTAAGAGAGAGAAGTAGACAAAATGTCGGACTGTGTGATTTACAACATAAAAGCAATCTAAACTAAAAAGAACACTATCCTCCCAGAACACACATTTGTTTTGATATTGTCTGCTATCTTCTTGAATGTGTGTGTTTTTTTTAATAAGGAAGTTATCTTAGCTCTTATCATCCCCACTGATTTGATGTGTTTGTGCATACTGCATGTGTGTGTGTGTGTGTGTGTGTGTGTGTGTGTGTGTGTGTGTGTGTGTGTGTGTGTGTGTGTGTGTGTGTGTGTGTGTGTGTGTGTGTGTGTGTGTGTGTGTGTGTGTGTGTGTGTGTGTGTGTGTGTGTGTGTGTGTGTGTGTGTGTGTGTATGCACCTGCTTGTGTGAATAGGCAAATGTAGGTATCTTTGTAAGCAAATGCAAAAACCGTAAAATGGATTCCTCTTATTAAAATTATACCTTCAAACCGAAAGTTAGTCATTTAGAGTGTGTGTGTGTGTGTGTGTGTGTGTGTGTGTGTGTGTGTGTGTGTCTGTGTGTGTGTGTGAGACTGTTGTTTTGGAATGAGGGATTAGACAGCAGGGAGAGCTGCCGTTTATCAGCGAAGAGCAGAAACAATCAGCAGCCCCAGCAGGAAGCAGCTTCTCGGCTCCTCGTTTCTTTTCTCGCATCCCTGCCACCACTCACACACACACACACACACACACACACACACACACACACACTCTAGTGCACACTCATACACACAAGCAAACATCCCTTGACATTTCATGCATATTCAAATAAACAAATAGATAATAGTCCAGAGAGCCTACAGACATCTCACGTCTGAGCACAGTAAAATACACACACACACCCACACGCTTTTTTTTGTTGGACTCCATCTTCAAAGAGAGGCTGAGGCACAGGAGACGGGGAGCTGTGGGGGGAGAGGAAATGTAGACTAGAGAAAATCCCATTCCCTGCCTCTGCGCGCCGACATAAAGAGCAGCGTCAGGTCTGACTGTAACTGTATCTGTCTCCTGGAGAGCATGAGCACTTTCCTAACACTTCCATGCACCCTCCTCGGAGTTTGCTCAGATATTATACCGAGTTATCCTTATGAATAATGCTCAAAGGGGAAATACGTACTGTACGCTTCCTCTGTGGCTCGGAGGCTCAAACTGACCTTAAAGAGAAAACTTAATAGCAGCTGGAAATCTTTGTTTTTGTAGACCTCTAGTGTTTCAACTGTTCTCATCTGGCTGCAGTGATGTAGAGGTGTGTCAGTGTACTGTGACATCACTGTTGGGTGTGGTTACAGGTAGAAAAAAAATGAGCAATTCTGACCACACATACTGTTGTTCTTCTTTCTGGGTTCACTCTTGTCTTCTACTCTCATACCTGTATAAATGTTTTATTTGATGTATTTCCCCTTCATAGCATATTTCGACTGTTACTCCTTCATAACATAATATAGCCTTATAGGCTTTATATATGTGTAGCACGGTGTGGCAAAAAAATATCACAAACTGTGTATTAGTAGTACAAGCAAAATCAATATCAACATCCTACATTTTTAGTGACTTGACGGTAGAGTGTACAGTTCGCCGTACAGCTCCACAATCCAAACAAGCAGCGAAGCGTTTATTCGATTAAGCAAAGCACCTGGCAGAGATCCCCCTCATTTATATGTCTTTGGTCATTTCTTTGTGTGTTGCTACAAGCAAATGTCATTATTGGAAGAGAGGATTCGGTGTCATTTCAGACACACTATGGGGAACACATGCTCCTCGCCCACTATACATATGTCCATGCACCGGATACAGAGTCCAGTGTTTACTTGTTATTGTTGAGGTTTTAGCCGTAGGATTGTTTAATCGCCGGACAATCGAGGATCCCTTAAAAGAAAGAGGGCTGTATCCTCTTGGCCGTGGTGCAGATGTGAGAAAAGCAAAGCTCATTTCACACCTTGTTCCTCTGCCTCCGCTGAGACGCAATTGGACGGAGAAACCGATGGCGTAGAAGAGAAGGCGCTGGCTGAATTCGTCACATCACTCTAATCTCAGGAGCCTTTTGCCACGGTACATCGGTCACACGATGCGTATTGGAGTTTGTTTTTACAGATGCCACGACAGCCCGCATTATTCATAGGCCCTCCACTTTCACGCCATTTGACTCACTAATGGGGACATGTATGTGGTTTAACTTCATCTCCAGACGTGTGTTTACATTGAGCTAACATAGGAGACCAGTGGTGGTGTTGTGTGTCTGTGTGTGTGTGTGTGTGCCTGTAACCTTGTATATGTGCATTACCACAACACAATTTATTCTTTGTAGGGTTTAATATAAATTAAGGTAATCCAGGAATTTGACGTTTTGCACTTATTGAAGAAGTCTGTTCGTGTTTGCAACCTCTCTACATATATTTATTCCTCACTGAGGAGTAGACAAAGCAAATTCAGTCCATTTCTTCAATTTGGCACCTGAAGATTTGCATGATTTATTAGTTGAGAGCTTGGAAGGAGGCATTCTCGCGGTAGCCTTGGAGGAACGACTTACCTCGCAGCCACGTGTCAAAACATACACTCTTTGGAAAGAAAGGCTTTTTTATACTCATTCCTTTCATCCTTAATCCATCCATCTCTTAAATATTGAGTGTGTGAAAATGCCCCCAGACTACTCAGTATTCTCTTGGGGGATATTTGAGTTTTCCACACTTTGGATTTCATTTTGGAACAAAGCCTTCCACATTTAGCCATTATTGTACTGTATTATTTCCATAATGCATGTATACGTCTATAACTGCGTCCTATATTCAGGCCATGCAGGAGATGATGAGATCTGAAGCTTGGCGGTTGTTTTAGCTTTTGATCTCTGTATTGATTTCTCTTGCTATTCTTATGTATCCACGCTCGCTCTGACAACGGGGAGCTTTGTTCTCGGATTGAACAGGGGGCCGTGAGAATGATGAGAATGTGAAGTTAAATCGGGATCCGCCCTGAAGGGAATTTGTGCGAACGTGTTTATTGCAGTAAGAATGAGTTTTTGTGTCTGTTTTTTTTGTGGGTGGGGGGGGGGTTGTGTGTTTGTGAGTGCCTGGATGTGTGTGACATTAGTATGTATTGCTTCACTGTCTGAGTCTGAGTCTGACTCTCACAGTGCACATTAATAGGGTAGTTGGTGGAGATGGGATCCTCTCTCTTGTTGCATATTACACACACAATTATACCTCTGGCCCCCCAATGTGCCCATCGCTGTTATCAGGTGGAAACAGACTCTCCTCCTCGCAGCCTGATGTGTATATGCCCGCGAGTGAAGCCAAATATTCAGGCGTGAATTTTTCAACATTTATTGCACGTGGGCAATCCAGTCTCTCCAGCAGATAAATGCATGAAGTCAAACACTCTTCTCTCTGATTTCCCCTCCCAAACCTATTTCTCATTCATTTTCCCTTTTTTTTTTTGCAGAACCAAGCAGAAGCACACTACAAGGGCCACAAGCACGCACGGAAACTCAAAGCCATGGAGGCCCAGAAGAACAGGCAGCGGAGAACCGGTGGGGAGGCTTCGTCCACGGGGAGGGAGAGAGACCGAGACCGCGAACGAGATCGGGAACGAGATCGCAAGACGTCCACATCCGAGCAGGCAGCTCTGCCCGCGCTCGTGGACACAAGCTTAGTGGAGGGAGCAAGTAAGTAGGCTAAACACTGCTGCTGGGTATATTGGCAAAGACTTTCACGATACAGAAAAATGTCATTCAAAAAGCTTAATTCAAATTTAAAACGCGGCCGTAGGCTACAGCAACATCGCCTGGAGTGTAGAGTTGTAAGTTCACAACATATATATATTTTTTTAATCTCAAAACAATTTTTTTTGTTGTGTCGATTCAATACAGATATCACAAAATAAATACCACGATATATTGTCTTATCTATTTTTCTTAGCACATCCCCTAGTAAACACAGAAAGATAGGGAGAGAGCACCTCTTGATGTTCACTCTATCACGCTATGGTTACTCTAAATTCCCCCTCTCTGCTCCATTTGATCTTTTCTAAACCCGATACACCAATCCTCCTTCCGCATGTATTGGCAGCTTCCGTCCTGTCCCCCTTTATCACTGTCCCTCTGCACCATTGTGTTCCACTTTAAGATTACGTCTTCGGTACACCTTATCCTCTCTACACCTTATCCTCTCTACCCTATCCCCTATGTGTTTCAAACCTCAGCTATTTCAACCCTTTCTGTTCCCCCCCCCCCAAACACACACACACCAAAAACTTTCTGACCTGGCTGACCCCTCCTTCACTGTGCCTGGTGATGGATGGAGGGCTCTGAAAGCTGTGGGATATATGGGAGCAAGAGATGGTGTGTAAATAAAAGAGGGCTGGCTGAGATCGATAGTATAACCACACTGGGGTCCTTTTTACCCCCTTTGCCTCTTAATTTCCACCGCTTGACTCCCTCCTGCTCTCTCCTATCTATCTATCTATCTGGGTTAGATGGAGAGGGTATAGTTGTAGAAGCAGAATTGGTGTACTTGTGCAGACTGAAAATAAACAACACAGTGCTGCTGGTTGAGTCGAGAGGGAGTAAAATAGTACGCACTTTCATTTGAGGGGGCTGTCAAATTGAAAATAAAGTTGAAACAAATGAAAGGTCCTCCTCGTCTGATCTTACAAGGAGTTCAAATGTTTTCATGTTGACGGTGTGAATTTTGTCATTTCAACTGTTGATAAAGAAAGAGGAGAGAGCATTGGATTTCTTCAAGGTGAGACACTGCAGGCGAATATGGTAAAACATTTATTTATTTAGATAGATAGATAAATGTGCCAGTTTTTAGCAAATCTTTATCAATTTTTTACAACAGAACATCATGCTGTATCATTCATTTTGATTGATGCAGATACAAACAGACAAGGTTTAGTCAAATAAACACCTCGTACATTTTGGACCTTTGATTTATGAAAGAAGACATGTTATGGAAGCAATATAGACAAAAATCTCAAAATTGACCAGTGCTTGAAAAACTTTTTCCTGCAGTGTGTCACCTTAAGCAGAGTAGGAATGTTGTCTTTTCCACACATCTAAGGCTCAGAGTGCATGCATTGCCCCACTGCCTTCTCATGGTGCCCTCGTCTGGCTCCACACTTTTCATATATCAATTCAAAGCGAAAGAAGCAGAGGAGTGGTAAAGCATTTTTCACTATCTCTCTCCTTCTCTCCCACTTCAACCATCCCTCTACTTCATCCGCCCCGGAGAAGATCACTATCTGAGTGGAATTTCAAAATGTGCTTAGATGCTAGATGAAAAATCATAGAAAAGATACGAAGGCACTGAGAGGAGAGGGGAGACGGTTTTACACAAACCCTCTCCCCTATGTGTGCACATGGATACACACACATTTTTCGCCTTGAGCACAAGAGTCTCCTTCAGGAGAAAGTGGACAAAAGACTCTGAGCCGGATAACACTCTCATCAAATCTCATTTTAATATTCCGCTGTTGCAAAGGAACTCTCTGAAAGAGGGAAGCAGTGTAGACGAAACCAGATGATGAGAGGAAAATGAAAGATAAGATGAAATGAATGAAGGAGTCACGGAAAAAGAGAGCGGGGGGATAGAAGGTGTGGGGGGGGGGGTCATTGGAGGGAGAAAGTAGATAAGTCAGAGCTAGTTTTTAATGCTGTGCATAATTCTACAGTTCCAAGGCAATTTTGTGAGGAGGAACACATTTTAATAAGCCCAATTGTGTGATTGGCCTAATGTGAAATTGAAATGCAGCAGTGCGAGCCAGTGGTGGCATGCAGCACAATGCCAACCTTAAAATGGAATAGCGATCCAAATTAACACTCTATAAAATGAGTTATGTCTGCCATGAACACTGAGTGCTGGTACTGGGAGCTGTCTGAGGTCAATGCCCACATTTGTCTGCCATCGGGGAACAAATAACACACCTGTCGGCTGTTCCTCTAAGCAGTCTGTCTGGCTCAGAGTGAACAGACTGTGGACCCCACAAGGTCAGCTCTGTTCCAATATCTGTTAATGCACATTTCAACTATTCACTGCACACAGCTTTTGACTGTGAGCTGCTGGATGGAGTTGAAAGTGCACTTTTTCTAAGGTTTTCAAAAACAAAGGATGAGTCACAAAATGCTTTTGAGTGCCACCTTGGAATAGACCTGGTATATAAAATGTAGCTCACAACATAGCAACAGCATGAAGAAATAACAGAACACTTACGTATGTACATGTAATAGCAATATGACAGGGTCTTGAATTGTAGAGAGGTGGATGGAAAAATGCGTTTTTACAACAATGTTGCAGGGCACAGACAGTTGATGTTGTTGTAGTTTGGAGGACTCGTTGGCCAATCACAAATTCAAGACCTTAAACTACTCAAGTAACCAACACAACCTCTCATTCATAAATGTGCCATGTGTTGTCTATTCAACTACTTCAAACCACCATAGGGTGTCCCACATTGACATATTGTAAACACATTGTCTCTTATTAAAGTGCTATCACTAAGCAGTAAAAATGTCCAGCAACCCTATCTTTTTACAGACGTCCTTTCATTAGATCATTACAACAATTTGTATATAAGGGAGGGACATTTTCAATTGAATATAGGGACTAATCGATGCTGCTTACAAACCATGTCGCAGGCCAACAAAAGAGAGAGTGAGCACAGAGTGAGTAAGCAAGAGAGCATCAGGCCAGTTCTTAGAGACTGAGGGCCTGCGTGAGTGGTGACAGGCATCAATCACCCTCTGCTTTGATTGACTCCGCTGTTGAAACCATCTTTGCGGGGACTCTGTCTGTCACCACAGTAATGATGATTTAAAGCAGGGACTTGGTTCTCCCCGGGGAAGTTGTTTATGTTCTGAGGCTGCGCTTGCCTGCTAAACCCAGTGATCGCTGTCTGTATGCGTATGCCAGCGTGTGCATCATGATTCCAGTATTCATATTCTTTTGCTGTTTGGCTGTTCTCTGCAGATACAGCTGCTGAATGGAGATCTCTTCAGATGAGTTCACACTCTAAAAGCCTGTTCGATTTAGATCGGACTGGTTAAAACATGGATTCAATTATTTTCATGTAAGAGTAAACAAAGTATTGCTAAATAAAGTTGATTAAAATATCTATTATTTGTGTAGTATTACTCCTCAAAGGCTCTCCTGGCACTTCTGAAATATGCCAACCTTTGGTCTGACAGTTTGCCAATGTTGGTGGCAGTTTCTTCAATCATGTAGATGGTCAAAGAGCAAGTTGCATAACTGACAAGAAAAGACAAAGACAGATAGGCGTATTGCCAGAGAGGATGGGAGATACTTGAATTTCCTTTTTTTTATTTTCAGGTTCACGTGATTTTTGACCCCAGATAATCTAAAACTCATGATTATTTCCATTATCGATTAGTCTGTGTGTTATTATTCAACTAATCAATTAATCTTCACATGCCTGATATGCTGCCCCTTAAAATGTATCTGCGGCCAGGAAATGAAAAAAAAAATTGAAAGCTGGAGATAGGAAAATAAAAACTCTAGTGGAAAAATTAAATTTGATTAGATAGATCATGAGAACCAGCGTATAGTCGACCAGTTTGTCGTTGTAGCTTGATTAATGACTGAACGGATTATCAACATATCCTGTTTATTAGCTGCTTCATTCATTAATGGACTTTTCGGCACACATTTCCATATAGGATTAAAAAAAACTATTTTTTGTCTCTTAAAGTTTTAATAAATGATGATACCTTAAACTCGACAGAGATAGCTGAACGAGTGTGTGGATTTTTGGGGGCTTTGATTCCCCAGCAGCCTCCACGTCTTTCCTCTGTAAGGTTCCTGCTAAATCCATTGATCATTATCACTCCCCTCCAGAGACTTCTCAGGTGGCCGTGTCTTTCACATAAGCTCAGGATGATACCCACCGCCGACCCCCCCACTGGGAGCTCAAATCCCTCAGGGGTCACTCTTATTACAGCAAGGGGGCCGTCTAATCTTGCCTGCTATGGTTCTTCATTCTTTAATGGGGAATGAGAGAGGAAGACCCTTATCTCCAATGATGAATTTACTCTGAGACGTAAAAGGGAAAATCAATGGAGCTTTGAGGAGGTGTGCGCGTGTGTGTGTGTGTGTGTGTGTGTGTGTGTGTCTGTCTGTCTGTCTGTGTGTGTGTGTGTGTCTGTCTGTGTCTGTGTGTGTGTGATAGAGATATTCAGCGAGCGTAGCGCACAGTGCTCTGGGGTTGAAGTGTGTGAATCCCACAGGAGGGCAATGGGGTGAAGGGGAGATGTATAATGGAACTCAAGTGACTTATCGGCTCGGCCCGGCAGTCGATAGGTTTGTTTGTATTGACTGAGACTCCGGGTCCACTTCATATTTGAATAGTGAAGGAGAGGGAGGGGAGAAAGGAGCGAGGGAGAAGGCGGATGGCATTTTCTTTCCTAAACCAATTCTAATCTAGTCTGTTCCACATGGTTTTAAAACAAACGCTGAGGCTTTATCAGAAAATGCCACAAAGCCGGCACTTGAAAAGCACTCTTAATGTTGGCTCCAAATTTTCATTTGGAGATTTATTCGTCCGACTTTATATTCACACTCAAAAACTTAAGCCAATCTAAGCAGGCAAGTGGATTTTTCTTGCTATTTATTCAAGCTCATTTTAACTGCGACGGAAAAAGAATATTTTAAGTAATAGGCGAGTTATTTGATTGCTATTTTCATATAGTTGTTCATGGGTATGTTTTTCATGGGTACGCTCACCCTGGAACTATGGCAGGCATAGTAACAAGACTACTGCTTTTGTCCAAAGGGGGTGCAAGAATGAACAAAAACTGAAACCTTTTCAAATGTGATAATCTGTCAATGTTGTTTTCACAGCTGGTTTCTGCTGCTGCAAAAAAAATACATAAGTTCAGGTTGAAGTGAACCACAGTTTGCTGATATATTATCCTTCATTTCAACCCATTTTATTTTGCAGGTCTTCTCCTGTCTGATCCAGAACCAGACAATGTGGAGGTGAAGCTGCTGGAGGAGAGTCCTAGGAGCTCCTCCTTTATGCTGACGCCAGTTTCTGAGGTCTCGCCTGTGGAGCTGGTCACCCTGTCCCCTCCTCAGGCCTCCCCCTCCTCACAGCTCTCAGAGACGGCCTCGGACACCAGCAGCAGCGCCCCTGAAGCCCCAGAGGCCGCGGAGGTCCCGGGCCCCACCACCACCACCACCACCGAGTCATCAGGCAGCCAGGGGGACGCGTCAAGCACAAACGGGGAGCCAGGTACCACAGATGAGGACTCCAAGAAGATCAAGGCCCACCTCCATTGTCCTGTCTGTAAAGTCACAGTCAACTCCACCTCCCAATTGGATGCACATAACAGCGGTATGTGGTACAGGGCTTGTTTTCATTTATTTTTCTTTCTTTTTTCTTCTTTTTTTTTATTAAAGTAACTTTGGATGTGTCACAGAAGTGAACATCTTCTAAGGTATATTCTAATACCTGATTAAACACACGTTCCTCACAGGAAATGTTGATCCCTGGAACACTGTTTGAAGTCAGAAAGCTTTGTGATAAGTTACTGTTTCACCGTTGTTGTTTACAGCATCTGGGTCCACAGTTAGCTTTACAAACATATTCTAGTCTAACGTTTGGTTCTGTTTGCCTCAAAATAATTTAGTTTTGTTTGAATAGAATAATTCAATACCAATAATTAGAGGAGAAGATGTGTATCGTAAACTAATTGCAAGCTATGTGAATGTAAACAAATCCCCCTCCCGTGAAAATGCTACATTAAGATTTTAACGATTTCTGGTTCTTCAAAACGTTTGGGGGATCTGAGCAACAAAAATAAAAGTGTGTTGATTTTAAACTCAACTAAACCTGCCACCTTTCTACTCTTTCCACCATAGGTACAAAGCACAAACTGATGCTGGAAGGTCACAGTGTTCTGCCTCGACGCAGGGGCAAAGTGGTGACAGCTCGTGTCGGCTGCAAGACCAAGCGTCTGGCCAGCAAAGGCAGCGTCGGGGTGCCCAGCAAGAACTATCAGTGTGAAGTGTGTGAGATCTGTGTGAACTCTGAGACCCAGCTTAGCCAGGTAAGCAGGAATATCAAGCTAATGATATGTAAGCATATGCTACTTGCATATATGTAATGTTAGCAGCATTAAATATGCTACTTAAATTTGGGATTTTGTAAAGAACAAATTGTCTATTTAATATGATAGAAAATAAATGAACAGAAACATGTGTGTGAAGCAGTGACAACATACCAAACTTAGAGTTGGTTGCCATGTCCTCATTGAACCTTTAGCACCACGAAAGATATCAGAACTGTTTGGATGTAAAAGTTTCAGAGCAGGAGGAAGACCAAACTGCAAGAGCTATCACACAGGCTTTCTCATTTCCCGCTTGTGCTGTGCGAAATGAAAGACGAGGCAAGCGGGGGCTTGGAGAGGTGCTGCCGATTTGTCAAAAGCGTATTAAGTGAGACAATTGCTAACCTGATAGGACTTTGTTCAGAAGGGCATAGAAGAAGTGTTGACTCTGCAGGGGAAGAGCATCAAGCCCAATTACATCAGGCGGTGGAGAAAATGTTGCATATAATTACCTCACCTCCACAGACAGATGATGTGGCCACAGCATTAATCAGGAACCAGAAGTGCCTGCACATAGTTAGCAATTACCTTCCAGATCAAGAGACAGATTTGAACACATTGAACCTAGACCAGACTGACCTCTAATGTTACGATTATAAAAAAAGCCTTCACAAATGATCTGCATAGAAATGATAAATATCAGTGATGGCATAAAGACCTTAGTTAATACAAGAGACCATTTAATCATCACCTTGATGGGGAATGGCTTCAATCAAAGCAGCAGTTTGAATGCACAGCAACATGAATAGAGCCGTTGAAAGCGATTGCCGAGTACAATCAAGCAGCAGCTACGTAACCCACATTAGACAGATACTGTATCATCTGATGCTTTAACTAACTACAACAGCTCGTCAGTGAGCAGGCCTATATTTACCACTCATCATTTCAAGCTACTAATGCCTCCTGTATTTATTTTCTTGTTACACTGACACCAAACCAGGTCGGGGGCGGAGGGGAGGGAGTAAAGTTTCCCTTTTAGATGTTCATTAAACACTACATCTGAGTGAAGCTATTGTCTGTCTTGCTGGAGTGGAATGTATGAAAAGGTGCGGGGATAATGCATGCATGTGTGAGCACGCTGACTCGCTTTAGCCATAAATGCATTCCACCGACTGGCCTCTTATATAAACATCCTGCATCCCTGGAGGCCGTAAAGTCTGTTAGTACTGCAGCCAGAGGGGGGAGATAATGTGGCAGCATTAGAAAGTAATGTGTTGTAATTTCTGTGCGCTTGAGTCATACTCGATGTGTATCCATTATTAATTCAGAAGATTAACATTTTGAAGTTGTTCCACTGTGGTATACAACAGATGCTTGTTATAGCTCGTTGATGGTATTTCTTTTTTTTCTGCTGGTCTCTCTCGCAGCACATGAACAGCAGAAGGCACAAGGATAGGCTGGCCGGAAAACCACCCAAACCTAAATTCACCCCCCACAGCAAGAGCCAGCCAAGCTCCTCCAGCTTAGCGGTAAGTCCCGGGCATTAAGACACTGACAAACAAAAAACACATTGTCACACAAAATATGTGAGTGCATGCAACACACACTGGAGGGAAGACAAACAAGACAACATAATTGCCTTTTTCTTACAGAGGATTTGCATGAACATGCTGCGCACGTTTGCCAAAAGTTGGAATAAATTTGGTCCAGCTTGTAAATTCATGCATTTTTTTTAAACAGCAGTTGTAATTTATCTTGGTTACAGTTAACTGAATTGACCCCGGCCCCCGCTAGACATACAGTTTAAACAAACAAACACACACACACACACAAAGCACAGACACATCACATCACATTGCCCTCAGGGGCTTCTATGTCTTGGTGAGGCAGCATGCTTGTGTGCCTCTCCTGTCATAAGGGTTAAGCACACTGTTGTACTCGCACCTCCCCCCTCCCCCCCCCCCCCCCGTACCCCTGAGACAAGAGGTCTAAAACCGTCCTGCTCTCTCTCCACTGACCAGCTCTGACACCAGCAGCCTGAATCAGCACTCCAAATTAATCATCACTTCTCTACTCCTGTCATATACACATCTCCCCACATTTCCTTCTCCCCCCCCCCCACACTCTTCCTACTTCCTACTTCCTACCTCCTCTATCCTACAGAACGTGAGGTGGAGTGGCTATGCAGGCATGGCTGTGCAGGCCATGAAGAAAGCCTTCAGCCAGTACAATCTCACCTCCCTCTCCTCGCAGGTCAGTGACAAGGAGAGGCCCAGACACCTGGGGTTGGATTGGAGGGCCAGAGCTTCAAATGGTTGAACTTTAGGCTGGGCCAAAGGGCAAGGGCCTGGGGGCCAGAGAGAATGAATAAATCATTGATTTTTTTTTCTTTTTGTGGTGCTACTCATTTTACTCGCACAGAGTTGTGACAAGTGGGAGGAGCTATTTCATCTATCCATGCTTTTGGAGCCCTTCTGTGGCTTTAGAGGTGCAATGTGTAGTTAAGTTGTAAATGGCGTTATCTAGTGGTGAAAAATCTAGATTGCAACGCGACATGTCTGCCGTTTAGGAGAATTTACAGAAGCTACGGTGGCCTTCAAGGACAAGAAGCTAGTTACTAAAGATGGCATCATCCACCACTGCCTCAACTCTTTCCACAATATTAAGTGATGAGGTGAAGAATTATTTAGTTATTTATTCTACAGTACTCCTTTATCGTCTTCTAACAGGTGCATTTCTGGTGGACATCCACTATATATAAAAAAAGCGTGTAAGGCGTTGCGTTTGTCCGTTTTGTGCTACTATAGAAATATTGCGGTGTATAGAAGCGCACATGTAGATATAAAATGCTCATTCTAAGGTAATAAAAATTAAACAACATTACATTTTCAAGCAATCCTACACTATTTAAAATGTATTTATGAATATTATATTCCATTTCTACCAAGTCTCTTCTGAAAACGCCTATTCCTTTTACACACTGTACCTTTAATTGACATGCAGCCCTCCAATAAAATGGTTCTTACATAAAAAGTTGAGGCTGTGGAGAAGGTAACAATGATTCTCAAGGTACTGTTGGCAAGAAACATCCAATCACAGAACTAAAACAAAAGTAGGCTGTTACACTGTTGAGAAAGCTGATAGGACAAACTACAGCTTAAAACAATTCACTTTGCATTTGTGATCCATTTTTTGTTATTAAAACAGCAACTATGATGTTGTGTTTTGTTCAAAACATTCAAGGATTTGGAATTCACTATTGATCTAATGTGTGCCTCTGAGTGGCTTTTTATCTAAAGGCATTGGCTGCTACTGAAACTCATTGGTATTGTTTAATTTGGAGCCATCTGCCATACCAAACTGACAGACAAATGGAATTGAAACAATGATTCAACTGTTAGTCGTGACATAAACTCACTTGGTTATTTAACTGTTCTGAGAATCCTTTGTTTCTTTGTCAAGTCATGTTGGGGATATTGTTGAAAGAAAACTTTGAAATGGGACGACAGAACGGGTAAAAAATCCTTCCCTCCCACTTAACCACTCTACTGATGAACATTGGCTCAGTCTCTTCGACCCTAAGGGACAGTTTATGGAGAAGTGTGGTGAATTTTAAAAAAAATTACTCACAGCACTTGAAAAAAAAACATTTGAAGCGTTGGTTAAAAGTGCTTTTGTTCACTCGCAGAAGACAGCAGCTGTAGACAAGATTTGATTCACAGCAGTTACATTGGATTTTAAATGGTAGCTCTGAGACTCAACATAGAGGAACAAATTAAAGCATTCATAAAAGCTTTGCAGCAACCTCTCATTTATGCTACAATTATGTGGAAAAACGATTTCCACCATTGTTTCAAGCACACCAAGGCTGCTGTCTTCTGACAAAGAGCAAAATAAAAAACCTTTTCAAACAGACTTTCAAGTGAGTATTTTGATCTATGTCATGTTTTTGGAAGCTTGGTGGGATACATCCATCAGTATCTATTACAGTATCTTAGCAACTGTCTGTTAAACGAATATCCGAGCATTGAAAAACAATCTGAACCCAATCTTTTAACTTCTGTATGGAATAAATAGCTGCCATTCTGGAGAATACTTTGTCAAAATATCTTTATTTTCAAAGTCAGTGAATATCTCCTCAAATCCACTATCCGTATATAATACTGTGTTTGCACAAAAACACATACACAGCCTCGGCTCTGTAAATGGGTATGTTGCTAGCTATGGTGGGCCCCGTCGGTTTACTTACCCTTTGTTAACATACCAGTTTATAGAGCCTAGGCTGTTTATCAACACCATTTTTTATTTTTTTACAAGACAGGCACAATGTACAGACAGGTAGTGGATCCAGAGTGGATATTTTCTGATTTTGGCAAAGCGATTTTGACATCAAGAGTTCTCCAGAATCGTTGATTACCTTTTAACCTGTGATGGTGATATGTATGTGAGTCTGATGGGTGTTAATGCTAAAAGCTTCCAGGAAACTAGTTGTGGATGGAATTAGGTATGGGACCATGTATGAAAATGCATTCCCCTATGTGTGTGAAAAAGGGCCAATGGTTTGGGGAAAACATGTTTGCCCCCAGTAAACATGCACTGCCCTCACTGTGTTCTTCTTCTTTCACCATTCCCCCTTCATTCCTGTCTTCTCCAGACCAAACTGGCCTTGCAGAAGCAGCTGACCAAGAGCTTGACAACTGGCTTCCTGCCCAGCCCCCTCACCCAGCCAACTCTGTGCACAATGGCAACTAACCCACTGGCTCTGCGTCACCCAATGGGCACCACCTTCATCCAGACCCCCTTCCTGGGCCCCGCACTGTTCCGGCCTGCCCCGGGGCCTCTGAGGGCCACACACACGCCCATCATCTTCTCCCCATACTAAAGACTCCGCCCCGCTCCACCCATTTGAGCTCCACCCTTGTCCCTTTACCACACCCCAGGCCCTCCTTTAAGTGTGACCCAACATGACAAAAGGCCACACGCAAACTATGCAGACCGCCTGACTTACGATGGAAACAGTGCACAAGTCCCCACGCTCGCTACTAGGCCAATAAGGCCTGAGAGCTGTTCCTATCATAAAGGCCAAGAACCCCCCCCCCGCCCCCTCATCATGCCTTCTTTCTGCTCCTCTTATTGTGACCTAAGGAGCAGGTCCAGGCCTCCAGACAGTGACTGTGTGCACAGAGGCCGCTTTTATAGCCATTTCATGGGTCAACATGGTTTGGATTCTGGATATTATTGTGTATAATAGAGAACAAATATAGTGTAGATGTATGTTTAGTGTGGTTGCCACAAAATAAGGTCCCTTTACTTGATGCTCTTTTACTACGTTTTTAACTTATTGGTTGGGTGGGTTTTATGAAAGGTGGGAAGATGGTAGGTCATTAACGCAGCTAAACTCGAGGTCTCCTCCTGTACGGCTGGACAAGCCAATCTCACTGATCGGTGTTTTTCAACAAACAAGCTTAAAGGGTCATCTGAAATGATCAAACTACTCTCCGCACAAGTCAACTTATAACATTTGAAATGTGAGTCCTCATTGTGGGTGGTATGTGAAGCTATGACCACATACTGTACATCTATATATTCAAACCACCATTTTCCACCTCTACGGCCCTCACTCCCAAACACGGTTTCCCCAGGGCCCTTAACTTCTTGTTCAATCACACATTTCTTTCTCTCTGTATTTCTGAGTCACAGACACAGTCAGAGCCCTTCAGATCTTTTTTCTTTCCTTCCCTGTATCCCCAGGATGATGAAGCACTCATTAAGGTCCGTAAAAGGTCAGCTTGTCAGCTTGACTTTGTCTCAATTTGCAAATCCTGTTTTTTTAATGTTTTAAAGAAATAACTTTTTCTTTCTTTTTTTTGCTCTAGTGCACTATTCACGCAATGTAGCTTGAACATTATGTTCTCGCCAAGCTAGTGGCACAAACACATTTGTGCAGCTATGGATCTCTTACATTGCAGGATGCCATTATTTCTCTCTCCTCAATGCTCTTTTTCTTTTCCTTCCTTCTTTACCCGCTGTCGCCCCACCTCGCACCCCCCCAGACACATACATACACACAACACACAATATATGTGCACACGATCACACACATTATGAAAACACAATGGATGACTTGAAGACTTGATGTGATTCCCGGGGCTCACTGAAAAGTTTGGATGACACAGTGGGTGGGGAGGCTGCTCAGTCAGAACTTATTGACATCTTCTCGCAAATGTCTGCACACAGCAGCGTGGGAGGGAACAAAGCACAGTGCCATGGCAACCACATTAAAAGCACCTTAAAACTGATATACCTACAAAAGCAATGAAAATTGTGTTGATATTCACCTTTTTTTTTATTTAGTTGCTCTTGGTGTACGTTTTTTTTTTTACAATTCCATGTCGATTTCAGTGAGAATTTTGCTTCGTAAAAACAGACAAACACTCACACACTACAAAAAAAACAATCAGGTGAGAACATTTGTGTTGTGGTTTATTCATAACTAAGACAAGTCTCACAGTTAAAGCAATACATTGAGTATGTTTATGTTTATGATGTGTTTTTCAGTGTGTCAATGGCTTTATCTATTCTATACTGTACAATGTATCATGTACCCGACTCTAACACAGCCAAGGGCCAACTCTGAATTGTGTGCAAAATAGTCAGTATTTGAAATAATGGAGATTATCCGGACAGTGCTGCCCTCGATGCTTGGACGCTCGTGGTCGGTCACGTAGGCCTAATGTTGTGTTTCCAGGCCGAGCCGTTCCATATATAGGCCTAGCTGCTCTCGGGCTGTGGAGAGGCTGCTTCTGAATCGGCGCCATATGACATGCTGTTTGGCTTTTGAGTGGAGCGGGAGAAGTACTTTTTGTGTGAGACTCCCCTCTGAGCAAAACAATGTCACAATGTCAGAGACCAAGGGAAAGTGTTTGGGAAAAGTGTCACAAGTGCAACATCAACTGTTGTGTGTTGTCGCCCGCTCTCTCTCTCTCTCTCTCTCTCTCTCTCTCTCTCTCTCTCTCTCTCTCTCTCTCCCTCCTCCTCCCTCCAAGGATAGGCCTATCTGCTGACACTCAAACCTCCCCTCTGCCAAAATGAACTGTTGGCAAAGGTCTCATAAGGACTTGGAACGCTATACACATCATCCCTCCCCTCAACACTCATACCAAATCATGTTCTCTTAAATTACAGTAACGGAGCAAAGTCCTATGCATTTTTCTCATTGTGCAATATGTATTGTTGTCTGTGATGCAGCAGTGCCATCTGTCGTGAAAACCCTGTAATTGCCATCCAGTGCTAGTGCTTTCTTCTTCTTCTACATTTTTTCTGTTTTAAGGAACCCCTGAAGTCTTTCTGGGTCGCCATAGCGATGTGATTCTCCCCAGTCGCACTACTCAGTGAACCAGCCAGCCTTTAATCTTCACTGTTTGTTTGTTTGTTTGTTTCTATCACTCAGTGGGAAACTCTGACCTAAAAGAACTGAAACTTTCTTAATTAAAATAATGAATCTAGAGAAGGCAAATTATATGTAGAATATCATAGAGTAACTATAGAGATTTTATCAGAGTTGCTATCGTTATCTGTATCATAATGAACTGCTATGGTAGAAGAGAGTAGATTATGTTAAAGTAGGCTCTGTACATCATACAGGGAATATGCTTTGCTTTCTTTCTTTCTTTCTTTCTTTCTTTTTACTTTATTTACGTGGTTTTACCAACATGTTTTTTTAAACGTACAAGAGAAAAAATATTTAAAACAAAATCTTTTTGAGTGAGCTTTTTCTTTTTCTTCTTCTCCTTGTTGATGGTGACTGAATAAATAATAATGTGATTCAAGGCCTTTTTCAGACGGTATCTTAAAGTCACATTAGCCAGGCCTTCTCAGGGGTGACAGGTTGAGCAAAAGCTAACATGACCATCCATTCAGGGTATCCTTCCATAGCTCGAGAGAGTAGGACACACTGTACGCATGGATGGACTGACAACTAAAAAACTTACAGAGATGTACCAATAGAGGACAAGTGAAAGATGTTGGGAAATAAAGCTTTTAGAACTTGTAAAAATTGTTTTTTTTAATGATTATGTGAGTGTCAGTCAGTATGGGTATGCGCTTTTCCTGACTCAATTGGTGACTAAGAAAAAAACAGCAACATCCCAGAAGAAGGCAGTATTTTTCGGATTGACATTTGAGAAATAACAATATAATATGTGTGTGGGTGTGTGTTCTCAGGAACATAACAGTGACAACACGATGAATGCTTCTAGATTGACAAAGACATTTCAAGAGTGCAGCTATACACTCTTTGCTCAAATTATGTTTTTGTACAGCTTTGCTGTTTCAAAGTATTGCTTATTAAATGGTCATTCCAAAGTGAGTCACAGCTGTGAGACAAGATAAAAAAAAAGCCATATGAAATCAAAATTATTTTGTGTGTGATCCAGAGTTTTTCATTTGAAGCAGGTTGTTGTGGAGTCTGTGACAGTGGGCAAAACCCCAACATCATCTATTCACATGGCAACCCACAGCTGATCCTTCTCCAGCCATTTTGGAAACCACTTGTGACAGCAGGACATGTGTTTAGCACACAAACAATTGGGAAAGCAAATAAAAAACAAGTTAAAGCTCCTGCGTCAGAGCTCTGATGCGTCTGTTGCACACCTAGAAGTGATAGAATAGGGGAAGAGGGGCTGACCAGGCAGTAACCATGAGGTTACTGGTTCGATCCCCGGCACCGGACAGGAGGGTGTTACTTGTAATACTAGTGGTGGCTGGTATTACATGTACGGTGCCCACCTACCATTGTGTCCTTGAGCAAGGCACTTAACCTCAAACTGCTACAGGGACGCTGTCCATGGCTGACCCTGCGCTCTGACCCCCTCCGAAGTGTGCTAACTTGAGAGGGGATATGCGAAAAGATGAATGTCGATGTGCCTTGTGTTAATGGACTAATAAAGATAACTTAACTAAACTCAAGAATAACATACCTGAGTGGCTGAGGTGGTTTTGAAGACAGATGATTCACTACACAGATGGCCATTCCAGGGTGGCTCTGGATTGTGCTCTAGCTACTTCAGAAAATATTTGGTAGTTAGCAATGAATTCTCCTGGTTTGTGGAACAGCAGACACTCAAGGTCTACTGTGGGTTTGCCAACGTGATGGAGCATAGCAAATCTCTGCCGTGTCGAACCATAAAGCCACCTTCAACACTGTGAAACCAAACGGAGGAGCGTTTAAAGTGTGTGATAAACTGTGACTGTGCTTTTATATAGCTCACAGCATACTCATGTTTGTACTCTGTGTTAATTTTCCAGTTCTTCTTGTATGTTTGAACGAGAGCCCCTTGGATTATTTATTGATGTTGTCCTCTGTACGCCCCTCGGTCCATCACGCCAGCCCATCCTTTGTGGAAACAGTAGATAAGCACAACATCAAGCGCCCAGCGACTCCCGTGGTGACAATCAAAGGAAAGCCTATGGATCCGCAGCACTTGTACTAAAGCCAGTGATATGGCAGAAGGTTACAGTGACCTTGTTGAGCTGTGACACTGACATGGTGTGTCCGCTTTATTGATCCACTGTCTTATCACTCCAGTGCAGTGAGGGGAGAGTGACACCCTTATCTCCTGCTGTGTGTGTGTGAGTGTGTGTGTGTGTGTGTGTGTGTGTGTGTGTGTGTGTGTGTGTGTGTGTGTGTGTGTGTGTGTGTGTGTGTGTGTGTGTGTGTGTGTGTGTGTGTGTGTGTGTGTGTGTGTGTGTGTGTGTGTGTGTGTGTGTGTGTGTGTGTGTGTGTGAAACTGAGAGGAGGAGACAGAAGGTGAATGTCTTTCATTGAAATTATAATTTTTTTGTGATGCCACATAGTTATCATGAGTAACAGAATAAGGTTTACTGCCAAGTACATTTTCTTTTTTTTTAAAGATATTTTTTGGGCATTTTTATGCTTTATTGATAGTGCAGAGAGACAGAGGTGAAATGGGGCAGAGAGGGGAGTGACATGCAGAGAATGACCGCAGGTGGGAATCGAACCCGGGTCTGCTGCTGGGCCCGGCCCGGGAGGGGGACGCTTTACCAACTGAGCTAAAGGCGCCCCCCTCAAGTACATTTTCGAAAACAATGAATTTGCATTGGTAGATAGAATGGCAGCGCTTCTTTTTACAGTCAAATTTTTTAATGTTTTAAATGTGGGGTTATTCAAGGAAATCCAAAGTAATTATATTCAGTATCATATTTCTTAGCCGTGTTTGGGGGTACACAAATGAATTTATTATCAGGTAAGTATTAACCTTTTTATTTGTATTATGAACAAAAATAGTTAACCTACATTTTTTATAATAGACAATAATGATACTTACAGGTTAAGTAATTACCAGGGTAAGATGCTGTAGTGAATATGAAATGTATTTACTTCCTGTACCAGGTAACAAGAAATGACTTGATATTATTTTAAAACATATTGGTTTCACTGAAAATAAAAAGTAGCTACAGTTGAATTAAAATCATCTGCTGACATATTGGACTATGGTTAATTCTCAACTAGACTTTTTTGAACATATTGTGTCCAATCATAGTTTGTTGCTATATATATATATATATATATATAGCAACTAGAATTGTTTCCTCAAGCTGGTTAATATACTATATATATACTATATATATATATATATATATATATATATACACATATATATATACTATATATATATATATATATATATATACTATATATATATATATATATATATATATATATATATATATATATTTATATATATATATATATATATATAGTATATATATAGTATATTAACCAGCTTGAGGAAACAATTCTAGTCAGACAAGGTCAGAGATGTTTAGGCAGAGGGAATGATCTTCTAGCTTCACACGTTCATCTTGAACGGAGAGGTTAATGCAAGATAATGAGAAAACCTCAAGTGGAACATTTGTGAAAATGATTTTACATTCACCTTTGCCTAGAGGGTGCTATCATGCACCATCTCATTTCAATCATGTTCTTTTTGTAATGACTGGAGTGGAGCCACCGCGCTGATGTTCTGCACTTCCTTTCAAAATGGTTTGGCTATTGGATTATAACACTTTGAGACTACGAGCATCACACGGTGGTGTTCATTTTCTGTCCCTGAGTCCTAACAACCAGAGAGAAACTTCTCATTTAATGCGTTCTTCTTTGAAAGTCTTTCTGTGTAAGGGCTCAGAGTCTGTATTGATCTGCATACAAAACAGAATGATTCACAACACCAAACACACTGACGGATCATGTTCATTTTTTATACACCCCAATATTATAAAACAAATGGCCTCAGGGGGCTTAACAATGTGTACAGCATAAGAACACCCTTGGAATTGGATGATTAAAAACTCCCCAAAACCCCTTTATTTACCCTGGGTAAAAATGAAAGAAACGTCAGAATAAAAAGCAGCTAAAAAGGGGATCCCTCTCCCAGGACAAACTGACACAATGGCGTAATAGATGTTGTGTGTTACAGAACAGACAAAAAGAAACAAAAATCTGTTAGCGTGCCAGAGCGAGGAATCGATGTGTCTCTTCTTTGCCTGTGTGATTTATGGACCTGCTTCTCCCTTCAGACTACACTGAGCACAAAAGAAAGAGAAATTCACACTTGGTAGTCACACAGTCACAGGGCAACAGGGTGATGCCCATGTGTTGCTACCAGTAATACTCATCTACTGTTGCATGACACACTGTGCTGCAGCCGAGCATCCAGCTCTCCCAGCGGAGCCGTTAAACAGATAACAGTTTGTTCCTTCTTGCTTTTTTTCTTTGTGTGTGTGTGTGTGTGTGAGAGAGCGAGAGAGAGAGAGAGAGAGAAAAAGAGAAAAATAGACTTCAACCCTGGAAGCTGCTACTCTGACCCTCTCTCCACCACAGAGTCCCCAACATGAGGCGTCAGATAAACAAAACAATTCCACACA
Source organism: Ammodytes marinus (assembly GCF_949987685.1). Lineage (NCBI taxonomy): Eukaryota > Metazoa > Chordata > Actinopteri > Uranoscopiformes > Ammodytidae > Ammodytes > Ammodytes marinus. Next base: position 11,185,705 of record NC_137220.1, read on the forward strand.
CAGGAGGAACACATAGGCCTACAGTGTAAATGGCAATGTCACCTTCAGACTCGGTGTGCTGTCAGGGGCCTGTATTTTTTTGGCGGTGGTCTGGAAATATCAGCTGCCCTTAAGCCATCAGTGATGTCAAATGTTAGCTGTCACGCTGCATGGCTTCCCACGAGTGGTTTTGGCCTGAAAGCACAGGGGTGATTCCATCTGGGATAAATCAAGCAGAAGGCATTTTTGAGCCGTGCAAAAATGTGATATTTGTTATTGCTCATGGTTTGTGTGCATTCAGTGAGGAAGGTGAACAAAGTCTGACACCTTTGACATTATCCAGGGGGACATGTTGATGTATTGTTGGTCAATAAAAATGTAATTTAAGCGACGTAAAGGACCAAATGAAGACACTGTGGAATTTTTACCCTCAATTTGCATCATCAGTAAGGCAATATACCATACTGTTCATTTCTCTGACTTTTACAGTAGAGTAATTGCCTGGTGATTTCTACGGCATCATTACTTTGCATTTGTAAATATCTTCACAATACATAAGAGTATTATCTACTATGAAATAATGTCTTATTTGTGATGATTGCACTGTGGGTATGGATTACCAAAATAGAATTGAAGCCAATATTGTATGGTATTGTGTGTGACTTCACCCATGTGGTGTTACAGTTACTCATTGTGGCCACTAGAGGGCATAATGATTAGTAGACCTACTAGTAATATCAGTAAGCCATCCTTGACATCAGCAATTGAATCTTATTATTGGAGTGGTTAAAATGACCTAAGTGACGAACACCCCGGAGTCAAGGCAGACATGATGACAATTTTACTTCCGGTAAATACGTTCAACATATACATTGTAATAAAGTAAATGATATACATATTTTTTTAATCAGTTCTTCAGTTCCTATTTTTCATGCATTGTGCATATGCAATTATTATTTATTTTTTGTAATGGATTTCAAGGATTTCACTTAAAACAAAACTGAGAGACAACTTATAATTTAAAAAATATCAAAAATAGTTTTACAGGAAGATCAGAGACAACCACTAGCCATGAAACATACTACAATATAGTTTAACTGAAAGATATTTCAAATCCCCAATAATTTTCATGATGAAATCAAAGTATGATGTATTTAGTACAACCACAAATGTTGCTTAGGCACAGAAAAAAATATTTTAATTTGTTTACAAAACATGCAAACAAATATCAAGTGAACATAATTCATAAAAGCTTGATATTTGCCCAAAAGGTGCATGTATGATACATGCAACCTTCTTCATATCATACATAAAACCTTTTGGTGAATATTGGTGAATAACATGAATATTCAAGGCAAAATCATCTTTTCAATTTATCCAACATTAAAAGCTGCTCATATTTTGACTCATGTTGAACCCTGAGTAAACAGTTGGTCGACTAATGAGTACTTAAGGGTTTTATTTGACATTTTAGTAAAAAACAACATACCAGCTTCAACTTCAGCAGTTACTGATTATATGGTGTTGTTTATACTACAACATGTTACTAAATATAGGGCCAGTTTCACAGACATGGATTAAGCCTAGTCCTGGACTAAATGGAATTTTGAATGGAGATTGTCCATTGAAAGTACAATTTAGTCCAGAACTAGGCTTAATCCATGTCTGCGAAACCGGCCCCTAGTGTTTCATGTCTTCCATTTGTTCCAACCAGAAAAAAAGTAGCACCTGAGCCTGCAGAGCCTTTCGTCTCAACGTGTTTTAACTCATATTTAAATTTCTTAAGCCTGTTAGGAATGTCAGCCACTCACTCAAATAATAACATACATAGCGTAACAAATCTCCAGATTAACAAATAGCTCAGTTGCTATGCATCATCAATATCTTTGACAACATGTGACACTCAGCATTTGTGTGACGCAATAATTACGTAACAATGATCGTCTGCTGCCATTTCTGATTCGGTCTGTGAATACATGTTGTGCACATGTAAATAAAATATTAGCCAGTGTACATGTGTGCTCGGTCATTATTTTATCTAAACAGTGAGCGCTGTGATTCTGATATAACAAACTCTGGACTGTTTATAAAGTATAAACTGAGATCAAACTGTAGATTGTCAGCAGTTCAATAACTACATTATGTAGATCCAATACATGGCTGCTGATGCAAACAGCGATATTTGGAAATAATGTGGGTGAATAGTTTGCCAATAATCCAACTTATAAAATGGGGATAAACAAACCAAAAGAAGCTTGCATTCTTCAATTTTAAGTAGTACTTCACCAAATAATCAAATATACATGTCACACCAAAACCAACAGTACTCACTGTATATAAATATACATACAATCATCATTTCTCTACATTCTCCAAACTTACTCCGACCACCTCAAACTTTCATAATATCAAAATCTAGCAAAAAAACTAAATTCCCTTTCACATCCCCTCTTCTCCCTTTCTGCTCACTCTCTTGAACATGACTCCAGTGTGTCTGGTCCATTCAGCTGTCTGTAGAACCACTGCCCTTGTTCTTATTGCGACTGAGAGGGAAGGTGGACTTGCTCTGTGGCTGGGTCATTTTGCTGGCCAGGTAGACGAAGGGTTCTATCAGCGAGCGCCGGTCCGCCACCGACACCTCCCACAGACGCACCTTCTCATTCTTGGCCCAGTTCTGCACCGTGTTGAAGTCCACTCTCCTGTCATCCTGCCTGTCCAGCTTGTTACCCAGCACCACAATGGTCACCTGTGGTTCAGGAATCGCCAAGTTAGCCCCAACACCAGTGTAATCTCATTTTCTAAACCAGTTCACATATGTGCCCTTTGTGACATTAGTTACAATGTTAGCAATGGCAGCAGCTATGGCAGGTTGACTTGTGGGACTTAAATGCGGAGTCAGCGATTCTTGAGGACGCCAAAATCACTTTGTCAAAATCAGTGAATAACTCCTCACGATCCACTACCTGTCCGTACTCTTGTGCACAGAAAAAAAAATGCAATGTGTTAATACAAAGCATAGGCTCTGGGTTTTTTTTTCAATGCACGCACAGTACGTACAGGTATTGTAGACCGTGAGGAGATTTACTGATTTTAACAAAAAGTGAATTCGACAACAAGCGTTCTCCAGAATTGCTGACTCAGGCTTTAAAGAGAATGAGGACAAAACCAAATTAAAATATAAATTCATCAAATGCTTTAGATACCTCACCCATTACATAACCGATAACGGAAAAAAAAAGGATTTTGGGTTATCTTGATTGGTCCCCTCTAAATTCACCTTGGTACCTGGGTTTAAAGTAACCCCAAGTGAGCGTTCCCAAGTGCAAAACAAGGGGTTCAGTCGTCCTCACCTCTTTCTTGTCTCTGTGGCGGTCGATGTCTTTCTTGAGGGCCTCCATCCGTTTAAAAGACTCTTTACTGTCAATGCTGTACACGAGAACAAAGCCGTCGGCAAAAGTGTAGTAATGTCGAGGAAACTCCATCCCGTCCCGGAGTCCGCGGGTGTCATAGAAACGCACCTGCTCCCGTGTGCCGCGGTCCGTTTCTATGGAGCCGATGTAGATATCCTCCAGGGTCTCCATGGGCTCTGAACCTACAGTTGAGGGACAAAGACACAGGCACATACGGTCACAAATCACTACAAAAAACATGCAATACATTTGTTCAACATTTCACATGAGAGACTTAGCCTGGAGTTAGAGATTGTGAGAGAGTGAATAGAAATCTGTTTGGGCCACTATGTTGTTGTCCGTGTCATTGAATATTATTTGCAAGTACATTTTAGAAACAGGAATGTTGTAAAGTGTGCAATACTATTCGGACCCCGTCATTTAATCAGCCGCTGTTAGCATAGTAAGTTCAGCTGGATTTCTGAAACTTGCAACAACAACAAAAAAATAAAAATAAAAACGAAACAGAAATGCATATGGAATGAAGTTGTTAACAGCTCTCTTGTTTTGTTTTTTAAAGTTATCTTTTTGAGCAGGTTGACCATTTACTGATCTTAGACTCTACTTTAAATAATACATGTTGTTTATTATATATCATATATAAGCATATTTTATAAATGTGTAATTATATAACCTAAACCTTTATCTTTCAGGAAGAATTAATCACTATTAAAGGAAAACATGAAGGTAATTAAAGTCAGAGGCAGAGATTAATCATGAGACTTAAAAACAACAGTGCATCCAAGCCAAACAATAATTTATATTTTGATTCATAAATGGGAAACATGGAGAGCAGTATTATTGTATAGGTATACCTGCAACATGATTGGCATACAGTAGTTGTTCCAACACAGCCGTTTTACCAACTGCAGCCTGGCCACATACAACCACCTTGCAGCTTTTGCCCATGACTCGATCTTGTTTTCAGAGAAGAAACACAAATGGAAAGTGTTAAATTCAATACTTTATCAACGTAAAGCATATCCGTGTAATATATGGTCAGTATACAACGTTAATGACGTTACAATAGCTTTATTCTGATATAGATAATTACTGACTTAGCACCAATAAATAGTAAATATTTCAAATGTACGCTTGTCATACTGATATACAGTATTGTTAGCTAACTGCGTATGCTAACGTTTATGAAAGTAAGAAATAGCTTAGCATTAGCTTTCAGTGAAATACAGTCACGAGATCACACACCAAGTAGCTAATGTTGTATGAAACGGACCATCCGGTCTACAACTCTTGTCTTTAAAATCATATACGCTGACATTGACGACCTGTAGGTGTATATACATTAGCGTTGGGAGTAATTTCTTACCTAAAAGTGAGTAGTTTTCCTTACCGAACGGACTACTTCCTGTTTACAATGTACGTAACTACTGCAGTGTGAGACCCCGCCCCTCCCCTGAAACGGCAAAATGGCGGAGGAGAACTGTGATGCTGTGAACATGGACCCTGACATGGACATGCTCAGCGACGAAGAATTAGAAAGGTAAGACCAATTAAGAAAGTGTTGTCAGCTGCTGTAACACTTCTCTCAGAAAGCCTCAAACTGACATGTGTGCTCAGAAGTCCTTCGTATGTTAATTTTCTCGTCGCACTGTGAAAGCTAAGTAGCGAGCTACGGCGAACTGTTCGGCGAGCTACATTTTGCCATATGTAGGGTTTAGCTCGTTGTCATGTACTTTGTAATACATTTCTGGTTAGTAGTCAGGCAAACTGTGATAAATTAAAAACTGCAGTTGCGTGCAATGTGTTAAAGTTGAACGGGGCCGAGAGTCCTGCTTTCTAATTATTCCAACATTCCGAGTATGGTGCTCGCTGGCCAAACCAGTTAATGATACCATTCACTCGGTGTGTGTGGTCGTGATGTAAAACATGAAAGGCTTCCCATAAAAGTATTGACAGCGGCCCAGGGCAGCATGGTGTCATATGTTCCTGGCTCTGCTCCGTGTCTCACAAAATAACTTCGCGTGTGATTGGTTGTAGACACTTCTGCTTCTATGTTTAGCCAACTCCGGCCACTCAGCTCTCTGATGCACACTGTCATTTACATAACTGGAAAAGGCCCTGCACACATGATTATAAATGTTCATTCACATAACTGGAAAAGAGCCTGTACACATGATTATACATGAGATTGATCAGACTTTTTAAGTGTTATGTTTTATGTTTCCAGTAATGTCAAATAAACCCAGTCATTATTTGGCCACCATAGTAATAGTTTCTAAACTACTTGATCTGAGGGGTTTCTGCTTAATTAGCCTTTTCTCTGCTCTCGTCCTTCCCACTTTTACACAGAGATGCGGAGACCTTCAAAGAGCAAGGCAATGCATTTTATATCAAGAAGGATTACGCAGAGGCGTTCAATTATTACACCAAGGCCATAGGTAATTATCCCTACATCATTTGTCTGGATGTTGTTGATATTGTGTTTTGCTCGGTAATACTTTTTTTGAATTCTGCCTGACCTTGATAGGATATCAATGACTTATTTTTTTATACAGACATGTGTCCGAAGAATGCAAGTTACTATGGAAACCGGGCAGCCACGCTAATGATGTTGTGTCGGTACAGAGAGGCTTTAGAAGACTCCCAGCAAGCAGTACGACTTGACAACTCCTTCATGAAGGCAGGTTGTGGGAAACAAACCCTCACATTCTGTCAGAGGAAAAATCTTGGAAGGTGGTTTTAATTTTCCACGCCTTCCATTACAAGCTTGTGATTAATTTTTTCCAGAAAGGCACCAAACAACGTCAAATTTAGTTTTTATCCACAATCTTGATCTAATTCTATATCATGTTGTTTGTTGGGGCCATTAATGCCCATTGGTTGTAGAAACAATTCACTAACCAGATTTTCCAAGGATTTTTGACACAGCTACAGAATGCCTTACACAGTATCTGCTTGAGTGTACTTGTTTACTAAATTGTATATTAGGGATGACCCATTTTATATGTCGTGGCTCCTTCATACTAGCATTGTGATTTTGCGGAAGGGATACAAATCTTTGTCACATAACGGAAAGTAATTTAGTTCAACTGATTTCAGGGCCACAGGGTTTCAATTGAGGGATGTTGTGAATTCAGTGTTGTGAACTGTAAATCTTTTACCCACAGGGCCATCAGCGAGAGGGCAAGTGCCACTTGTCCCTCGGCAATGCAATGGCTGCCAGCCGCTGTTTCCGGAAGGTTCTGGAACTGGAGCCAGACAACAGCCAAGCCGTGCAGGAGGTGAGCTGACGTCGGTTTGACATAGCATGATTTGACATCTTGGAACATGATTATCCACTCTGATAATCTTTGGCCAAGCTATTGCAAATTAAGTAAACAACTCTGATAATGAGCGATTGATGAGGGGATCAACTTGAGTTAATACCAAAAAAAGGCTTTTTATTCACAGAAGTGCTGCTGCTTGAATTGCCCAGGCACAGAAGAGGAAATAAGCCAGTGTTACCTGCCACGCACTAATTGAGTACTACAAGCTTTTAACATTTTCACTGAATACCTCAAATTCCTTTGCCAGGTGAAGAATGCAGAATCCATACTTGAATATGAGAGAATGGCAGAGATTGGATTTGAGAAGAGAGACTTCAGGATGGTAGACTACACACAGTCTTACACTGCATTTGTTTGGTTATGTCACCACACCAGTTACAAAAATGTCATGCAGATGCAGACTGCTAGTTTACTGTTGTTGTTGTCTATAGGTTGTTTTTTGCATGGACCGTGCCTTGGAGTCTGCCCCAGCCTGTCACAGGTTCAAGATACTGAAGGCAGAGTGCTTAGCCATGCTGGGTCGCTACCCTGAGGCTCAGTCTGTCGCCAGGTAAGACAACACAACTTTTTGTTTTATGTTTCTAAAGAGTCATAGGGTGGTATATGGCTGTATGAATGGATCTATGTAAGGTTGATTTCGAATTTGCATTTATAGCACAGTCAAAATAGCACATCAACCCCACCTTTTTCAATTTGCCTTGTAAATGAATTTTCTCTAGGGAGTGCGTGGAGCTTGATCTGTTTTCGGAGAGGTCATTCTCAGAATGTAAAGCTGAAAATTAGTATTTTGGTTGGTGCTCTCCTTCCATTATGGAAATGTCTGTTTTCATACTTGCTATTCAGTTCTTACACTGTCACATCGCTGCAGGGAAGCACAGTTTTCTCCAGCTTTCAGATGAAAACTAAACCTTTTAAAGATGATAACACAAGAAAATCCGTATGTTTATGTGTTTTTTATATGAAGTGTTTTCTTTAAGCATGATAATAATTATTTGTTTGGTTTTAGTGACATTCTGCGAATGGACGCCACAAATGCAGATGCACTGTACGTACGTGGTCTTTGTCTGTACTATGAGGACTGCATTGAGAAAGCTGTCCAGTTCTTTGTCCAGGCCTTGCGTATGGCTCCTGACCATGACAAGGCTCGGCTTGCATGCAGAGTGAGTAAATGAAATGACCCTCATACCGTAATAAAAGTGGCCTAAAACATTGCGATGTTCTCTTATCCCTTTTCAATCTAATTGACATTGATGTAAACGTAGCCCAGAGTAACTTTAAGGTTGTCCTTTGTGTTGTCTTCCCAGGATGCCAAGGCCCTAAAAGCCAAAAAGGAGGAGGGGAACAAGGCGTTCAAGGAGGGCAACTTTGAGGCAGCCTATGAGCTGTACTCTGAGGCACTAACAATAGACCCCAACAACATCAAGACGAATGCCAAGCTGTACTGTAATCGGGCCACTGTTGGATCTAAGGTGAGAAAATTGCACAGGAGAGATATCATGCAGATGGTCAGCAGTAAAATTAGCTTGAGCATCCTTGGTGGCTATTTGCTAAAAGCCACTTTGGGCTAATGGGCTTTACCTATAGTATACAAGATGAGATTCTTTTTTTGCGCTTTTGACAGAATATTAGTTAATGAAAGAAAGAAAGAAAGAAAGAAAGAAAGAAAGAAAGAAAGAAAGAAAGAAAGAAAGAAAGAAAGAAAGAAAGAAAGAAAGAAAGAAAGAAATGGACAAAGTATCTTTGGTATCTTTGCCATGTTGTACCTTTTTAAGAGAACTAGGCCACTACTTTTCTCTCTCTAGCTCTGCCTCGCATGGTCACATGTTTTCCTTTTTCCTTGAAAGCTGAAGAAACTAGAACAGGCCATTGAAGACTGCACAAGGGCCATTAAACTGGATGAGACCTACATCAAGGCCTATTTAAGGAGAGCACAATGGTATGTCCAGGTTTTTCTGACTTGATTGTTAACAGAGACAGTAAGTCATGTTATATTTGGTTTTCAGATTTTGACATAGAGACAGTGCATGAAATAGGCCACGCCTATCGTGGGGGAAACCGTTGAACACTGTTCCATTCACTTTGTATTGAAGGAGACCTGTCTTCTCCAAACAAGCTTAATTAAAACTTAATCAAACATCCATTTAACAAAAAAACGTTACTTTCTTTAAAGCCACGACTCTTGCCTGTCTATACGAGCTGTTTTTGTGAAAAATTATTGAGTCATTTTCAATATTGAGGTGTTTTTTCCCATCCGACCTGGCGAGGATGGAGTATACGTGAGGGTTAGCCTACAGCAGAAGGCTAATATTAGCATACATTAGTTAAGAGTTTTGTCTCGACATTGAAAATTACTCAATAATTTTTCACAAAAACAGCTCGTATAGACAGACAAGAGTTGTGGCTTTAAATAAAGTAACTTGTATTTGTGAAACGCATGTCGTATTAAGTTTTTATTAAGTTTGTTTGCAGAATACAGATGTCATTCAATATAAAGAGAATGGAGCGCTGTGTATTGTTTTCCCCCACGATGGGCGTGGCCTCCGATTATGACGCGTTCCGCTCTGTCTCTATAGAGAAGACAGTATCATTAGTAATTACTGCGTTTGTATTTTATTGTACAAACTGGGTAAAGAAGTAAATGACAGACATGTGCATTCTCTGCTGCAGCTACATGGACACGGAGCAGTATGAAGAGGCAGTGCGAGACTACGAGAAGGTTTACCAGACAGAGAAGACAAAAGGTGAGATTCGGGCTTCTGTGTTGTGGCTGAGCTGACAGATTTCAACTTTAAAATGACTTAAAAAAAATGTAACCTGTCTGTCCTGTCCTTTTGTTATTATGTAGAACACAAGCACTTCCTGAAAAATGCCCAGCTGGAGTTGAAGAAAAGCAAACGGAAAGATTACTACAAAGTGCTGGGGGTGGATAAGCACGCCACAGAAGACGAGATCAAGAAAGCGTACCGCAAACGGGCACTTTTACACCACCCAGGTGCTTAACTCAACAGAAAATGTTCTATTCTATAAGCACTGTTTACGGTTGACTTGTCCTTCTTCCAACATTACGGTTTTTGTTGTGTTTCTCTCCCCTCGTTCAGATCGTCACAGCAGCGCTAGTACTGAAGTGCAGAAGGAAGAGGAGAAGAAGTTTAAGGAGGTCGGCGAGGCTTTCAGCGTGCTTTCAGACGCAAAGAAGAAGTCTCGCTATGACAGCGGTCAGGATCTGGAGGACGACGGAATGAACATGGGAGGTGAGCACATGGGGGCAAGCCTCGGTGTGGGAGGTCTCAAGGGCTTACTGTCATGTCGCAGCTTTGTTATACAACAGCTGGTGTTTATATGGTGAGATCCTTTTTGTAAAGTTCTCTGTGTTGATGTTTATCCTTTCTGTCTCCCATCAGATTTCGATGCCAACAACATTTTCAAAACCTTCTTCGGTGGCCCCGCTGGTTTTAGTTACGAAGGTAATAAAGGTACCACATCTATCTCTTACTAAAAGCTATGAGAAATGACACTTTTTCTACTGTCATGAAAAAGTCATTTACAGAATACATCAGTAATTGTACTTTTGTTTGTTGTTTATTTCAGCATCTGGACCAGGAAATTTCTTCTTCCAGTTTGGTTAATGGAAGGATTCATCTACCTAAACAGTTACTACATCAGGACTTTTCAACAATGTCAACCCCCCGCCCCGAAGCCACCATACACATTTAATGACTGGCTGATTGCAAGTCAGATTCTTGTCTATGCCATTGACTGAAAGAATGCAACCCCAATGTCCACATGCAGCAAATGGTTTTAAAGCCCGTATAGATACCAAGACAGCTCTGACTGAGTTGATCCTGTTACTGCTTTTGGATTTGGTTTTCTTCCTACTAGAATGAAACAAAGTTGAAAGTCAGTAATTGCTAGCAACTGGTCCAAATATTCTCTTCCTTTGTGAAAGGAGAGATTGTGCAGCTATGTATGTATCAGAGCTTTTAGGAAATCCATGCAGGAAGTGACATATTGGGGAAACTCTTGAGATGCAACTGAGCTTCTATCCAGCTTACTGCTGAGGGGCTTTTCTCTGCATGCAAGTTAATCACTTGCTTAATGATTTCTGAGGGAGAAAATCACTGAGCAAGCCGACTCCCCCTTCCGCCCCCTTTTTTTTTGAGAATCTGTCCGACAGACATTTGGCTGCTCCAATTCGCACTGAAAACTACCTTCTCGTCATAAGTCAATAGGAACACTTAAGCATTTTTTTTTATTTTTTTTTATTCATAACAGCTGGAGCCTAAATCTACACACAGTACAGCTGAAGCACACTCTAAAGATGGCCGTGGAGACAGCTATGCAGCAGCAAAGTCCTCCTCCCTCTTGTTGTCAAAGGTTTTTATGTTTGATGTTGCCATTATTCACAGATTGCTGCATTGTACATTTTACTGGAATGTAAGGTGTTAATTTGTGATTATATTTTTTTCATTTTTTTTTTATATGTATATTTATTGTAAATTTGCTGTCTTATAGAACCATCAGTGTAAGATGAGGACACTTTTCTGTAATCTAAAAATGTTAAAGGCACAGAACATGAGTACCCATCGAGACAAATTCATTGAAGATAATTGTATTGGTTGGTCTGATTGAGGTATTGCACAGAAGTAGATCATGTGCTGTGTTTTCGTTGACTGTGATGCAAGCTGTCTAATTTTACTCAATGCAACAGATAGACACAAGAATTGAACAAATGTGATTTAGATTTGTGTTTGCTATTGTCTCTGGGAGTCATGCAATGTGTGAGGATGGAAAACCTGGTAATCTTCAGTTACTTCCTTATGAATGTTGTTCTCTTGGTGCACTTAATGAAGAAAAGTGTCTGCATCTTTTCTCACTGTTTTATGCCCTTATGGTGAAACCATCCTATCTTTACCTTTTGAGAAGTACCAGCCATGTCAATAAAGTTGGCCACCTTTCGGTTTACCTTAAATTGCTGTTAGTATTTGTGTTTTTAGTGGCATAGTATTAGTATTAATTAAAGTAAGGGTTCCTGCAGGTCTTCTTAAAAGGCATTGAATTAATTTATGCCTTAAATGTCTTAAATTGATCTTTCAAAAGTCTTATAATGCTTAGACTATGGAAGTAGGTTTTTATGAATCCGTTTGGTGCAACTTAATTGTTAACATCTAATTTTTAAAGAATCATGTGTTTAGCTGCAAAAACAAACAAAAAACACTTTTCACTAGTTTGAAAGCCTAAATGAATCATTATTTTCTTATAAATAAATAAATGGTAGCCTAATAAAAAAAAATGTACAGTCTGTGATTGTACTGAGCGGGATGACCAGAAGATGGCACTGTTTCCCGCTCTCAGTTTGTTAGTGGGTGGTTGCTAGGAGACTAGTTAACCGGAGCTGTGTGTTCTTGTGTTTACTTGCCTCAGTGAGTTACATTTTCTGTGAATGTGAAAAAAAAGTTTGGTTTAAAAAAATGGGAGACACAGACGTAGATGGTACAAAGCCAAAAGGTGTGTTTACGACTTTAGTGGCCGACGGGGACTGGCTCTATCTTAAAGGAGAGTTCAAAAAGGCTATAGAGAGCTACACGACGGTGAGTAATATGCTAAACTTAGCCAGACATAGTAAACGTTTTACTATCAAACAGAAGCTCATCATCCTATGGTGATAACTGCAAGATTGTCAATGCAACTCTTACAAATCATGTCTCAGTGACTTTCTTTGGGCTCTTTTTTTCTAGGCACTGTCTCTAAAGCCTGACAACAAGACCTGCTTTGTCGGCCGCTCCAAATGTTACCTGAAGATGGGGCAATCTGAAAACGCTTTAAAAGATGCAGAGGCGTCCCTCAAAGGAGACAAGTCGTTTTTCGAGGTAAGCAGTAGCCTACAGAAATGTTGTCTAAAGATAAAAAAATAATAAAACAACTGCTCTATTCTAAATAATAGCCCTCAAGGCTAAACCCAGTGAAAAATTAAACCTGTATCATTACATTTATTGTGTCATTTTTTTTCAGGGGTTGTACCAGAAAGCAGAGGCATTGTACTACATGGGAGAATTTGAATTTGCGCTAGTGTTTTACCACCGTGGACAAAAACTACGTCCACAAATACAGGAGTTCAGGCTGGGTATCCAGAAAGCTCATGAGGCAATTGAAAACTGTGTTGGCAGTAAGTACTACAGCAGTATTTCTCTGACCTCAGGACTCATCCCTACAATCTAAACCATTTTGCTCCTCTTTTGGCATCTTCTAGGCCCAATCTCTGTAAAACTGGAGATTAAAGGAGACCTATCATTTCTCCAAAAAGATGAGGAGGTGAGTGTTTTGAGTGTTCCCCTTTATTAACCTAGTATTTTCTTTAAAAGGTTGCAAGTACAGGCAGCATCCATAGGAATAATTGTAGACATCAATCCTTTCCTGGAAAAATACCTGATAATGTAAAGGATCACTTTCCACTGCATTAATGGCTTGCCAGAGACTTTTGCTATTTTTATGTAAAGTCCAACTCTGGCTTCCCTTCTAATGCACACTATTGTGTTGTGACTGATCCATAAAAAGAGGGCACAGCCCATTTCTGCTATTCAGCATCTGACAAAGGAGAAGAAACGGCAAACCCAGAAGACCCCTAAGAGTGAGAAGACGACCAAACAACTGCTGGGAGAGTTTTACAGTGACAAGAAATATCTAGAAAACCTGCTCAAAGATGAAGGTACTATTGTTATTTCAGTTTAGAGACCTCAATATGCCTTTGTTTAATCGGCATCAGATACAGCACACTACATTTTCCCCTTCATACTTCAATATCTTTATTTATATCCACCCACAGTAATGCTTTACACTTTTATTGACTAACATTTTCTGTAACTGTTACATTATGATCTGCAGATTTAGTAAAAGCTAGAACAAAGGGTGGGGAACGACTACAGGACGTCATTGAGGGCTGCCTGACCTACCTGGACACCTGCACCGAGTTCTGGAGCCAGGAGACTACCAGCTCCCCGCGGGACAGGGCACGGAGGCTGAGGCATCAAAAACCTAGCAAGCCTTCTGCTCACGACGCCTCCTATGAACCTGCTCACTTCCTCATGAAATGCTTGGATGAAATTGATGCAGGTAAGGGAAGACTTCTGTTTAAACTTTCCTGTCTGTACAGGTGCATCTTAAAAGTTTAACTTTTTTAAATGGACTTTTTCATGATATTCAATTCTGTATGTTTGTTGTCTTAGAGTTGACATCTGGAAATGCAGCGGGTAGTCTCAAGAAGGCGAAGGAAGTCCTGAAAGTAGTAGAGGGATGGTGTGACAAAGAGGTGCCGCATAAGAATGAAGTTTTGGCCAACCTGCACAGCTGTATCGGCAATGCCCTGTTGAAATTGGGAGACATGGACAAAGCATTAGTCCATCATCAAAAAGACCTGGAGCTTGCTACACAGTGGTGAGAATGTGAAGAAAAACTACACTATAGAAGTGAATGCATTATTTTCAACAGTGGTGAGAATGTTCAGTCATCTTTCATGTGTCAACAGCAAACTCTCAGCTGCAATGTCCAGGGCTCTGGACAACATCGGGCGGGTGTATGCCAAGACCGGACGGTTCTCAAAAGCCATTGAGTTGTAAGTAAATAATGAAATACAGCAGCACTTTTGTAATGTATAATATTGCTGTCCTTAGCAAAACGTGTCTATTTACTATTGAAGATTAGTTTATTGGTGATCTAGTATTTATTTTGATTTTTTCTCTTCAATTTTCAGCTGGGAGAAGAAGAATGCCTTGGTCTGTAGTGGTTTGGAGAAGGCCTGGTTGTGTCACGAGATCGGTTGGTGCTACATGGAGCTCAACAAACACAAAGAAGCTCGAGAATATGCCGTCAACTCAGCTGATGCGGCTGACGGAATTGCTGATGAGAAATGGCAGATGAATTCCAATGTTTTGGTGGCACAATCAGAATGTAATTACTTGTCTAATATTTCCAAAATGAGTTACTGCAGGGCTGTTGTCATGGTACAAACTACACACCTGATGAACGCTGATGATCAATTCTCCTTTGTTTCATCTCAGTGAAACTTGGAAACTATGAAGCCTGTGTCTCCCACTTTGAGAAGGCCTTGACCCAGGCCAAACTGATAGGAGACCAGTCTGTCATGACTGTCATTCAGAAGGTTCCCTCTTTTCTGTCATATGCTTCCCTTCACCATCTATTTTAGTTCCTTTCAAAGACATCTTTAATCGCTGACAATTATCATTCTGTTTTTAGGCTCTTGACGACGCAAAGCAACACCTACAGCAGTGAGGACGTCCTCAGTCGAGATATGTGGTGTTTCAGACTGCTAAGGTAGAAAAAGGCCCACAGAAGACATCCACCATCAATTGAAACCAATAAAAGTTTTATTCTTAAAATGGGCAACTGAGATATTTGAATTTGGGGTTGATGTGTTATTGCTTATATACTGAGTTTTTCAATATACATTTATTAAGACGGACTGATAAATAAGACCCAGATATCACAGGTTTTTATAAAATCACACTGTGAACTTCGTATTGGAAGCCTTGGTCACTAATAGGCACAAGAGGATTGTGCAAACAAGTTTACTGTTCCCAGAGTAAATGGGGAAGTGTTTAATAGCTCCCTATTTGGCCTACATCATGATCGATGATATAGAATTACTTCTGACCCAGGTACCTAGTTGGTGGTCACTTATAAAGAATAAATGCTATTATTTTAAATAAGTCCAAATTCATTTGGCAGAATTCTTTGTAATTCTATTTTCATCAAATTAAAATCTTTTATCTAGATAATGTGAAGCATAATATGCAAAATGAAGAGGACTTTTATAACATACTTTTATATAAACACTGCAACCTACCCATCATGAAGTGTTTTTTTCCTTTTGATAGTTTAGAAGTTCCCCATACGCTCTTCTTACTGCAGTGAACTTCCTCTTGTCACACCTCTATTAGGCTACATCTGTTCTCAGACATGCATGGTGTGATTTACACAGATAGCTGCTTCCTGCAGAGTTTGCAATATCAGTGTGTAAATGTATTGTTTATTGTCTTTTTATGTGTGCCGATAATAGACACAAAATAATTATTAAGTTTTGGTCATGATCATCGTCTTCATAAATATCCCCAAATACACCACCTTGAGTATATGAATACTACTGTAATCTTGCCCCTTCAGTAGAAAAACCAGGTGCCTTCCATTGGAGAAAAAATTATGCGGTGCCATAGATGGTATTTTTTAAATGACTTGGCCTCTACGAGCAATTGGTTACATTGTTGATAGTTCCCTATTTTTATTACAGTGGTGCTGTAATTATTGTAATATTTAAATATGTCACATAATAAAATCCTTCTAATTCTAAACAGGACTTGGGGCTGTGTAACTGTAATTTCAGATAGACTATACTTTCTGCATACTGATGCTTTTTATATTTGTTGCTTAATTCTAAATAAAACAAAGTATCAAATCAACTAAGAGAAATTGTCTATATAGGGTAGGCCTAATACTGTACACTACATCAAAGAAGAAGATGGTTCTATCCTCTTTCTCCAGTAGCGTCCTTCCGGTTCAGGGGCGTGTCCGTGGCCCCGCCCAGCTGCGCGTGCGTTTCCTTTTGAAGCGAGCGCGTGTCTGTGTCGAGTATTGCCTTGTCATTGTAACCATTGAGAGAAACGCGTGGTCAGCGGCACCACCGACAGCTCCTCTGCAACCTATAACTGGTAAGCTGGCATTTTAACAAACAAAAGCCCTTTGTACGGAACGCACCTCTTCCTTGTTTTGTTTTCTTACACATACAGCCTGAAATAAGTTGTCGCTGTAACCAGCAGTGATTTGTATACGGAAGAGAAGCACCAAACTTGTTTAGACGTGGCGCTTTGGATGCTGTTACCAGATTCCGTGCCTGCCAGGCTAAATTGTTTTTGTCTGGCGTGCTAACGGTAGGTGCACGCCACTCCCCGCCTGCCTGCATGGCCACATTGTGCACTTCATAAAATGCAAATGTTCTTATCTTATCGATTTTCACTGCAACATTTAGCTTTTTGACGTGGGATTCGACTGAATTTTTAAAAATCTTATTGTTTGTTCAGTGAATGTAAATATATTTGGTCTGAACTATACCCTAAACAAAAATATGATATTCTCTTCACTCACTCCGCCATTTACTGTTACTGTCCCTTAAAAAACGACTGATTTGTATTTCTTTTTTCATTTATGCATCCGTTTTGGTTTCGGTTATTGTGTTTTCCTGGTTGTGCAAATGTGTTTGCCTTTTTTGCTACATTGTGTTGACTTAGTTTTAGTTTTTTTGTGCTTCCCTTTCTGACACGGTGTGGTTTCAAACATATGTTAAATTCAAAGTTTATATCCAAATCATTTAAAACACCCTGCCACACGTTTGAGGTCGCTACACTATGAGGTAATCGCACTTTAACACGATGCCCCCATTTTCCATTTGTTTAACTACCCTTTGTCTGTGTTTGCTGGCAAGGTTTGGCGCAGTTGGTGCATGCAAGGTTGGCATACTGCGTTTTGCCTGTGTGTCTGCACCAGAGGTTGAATGTCTTTGTGTTTTTTTAACCAATTGATATTCGGAAGATAATGCCACCATATTGCCCCCACCCCTAGGGTAGCCTATATGCAGAACAAATAAGGACATAGCTTCAAAGGTTATTGCAGGTCTAATGTATTGAACTGCATATGATTTGTCCAACCCTCAAAATCATCAAAAATGTGCTGGTTAATGTGTAAGATCCACCCACATTGAGAAACTTTCCTGTTGAGCCATAATGACTCCAACCCTTATAAAAACGATTTGATTTCTGCCCTCTAGAGGGTTGCCATGTAAAAAAAAAAAAAAGAGGTGACTATATTTCAGTATTCAACTTGATCTTTTTTTTTCTAAAATAAAAAAAGGCTGTAAATAGGCTTCCTGTTTTACACACTGTTTCCCAGCACGTCTGAATATTATAAGTGGTGTTGGTTAAATAACCAATTTGATCAAAATGTATTATTAATAATAGAAGTAGGCCCAAAGCCCACAATTTAAATGTGTGCGTTTAAATGCTTTTCAGTCTGATTTTGGTGGGTTGGGCTTTAATGTTTTTAAAAGGCTTTCAAATGAGTCACCGGTCTAAATAAACAATTTATTTTCTCTTTTTTTTATTGTGTATTTATTTATTGAAGGTACATGGTGTTGAGTAAAGTGAGACTTTAAGGCCAGACATGGATTCTGAAACGAGTGCGTTGGAGAGTCCACAGCGAGAGCAGCAGCAGCAGCAGGAGCAGGCTGTAATGGAACAAGAGGTCATGTCCAAACTGCAGACGCCAGAGGAGCCTGAGAACCTACCAGCTGCTGAGGAAGAGCCCGAGCAGCTGCCTGTGAACGGACACGGTGCAGAAGAAGCCATGGATTTGAACCAGACAGAAGAGCCGAATGTGACGGATAATGTAACACTGCTGCTGTCTGTGGAAAAACCAGAAATGGAGATTGTGGAAGAGAGCTTGCCCACAGAAAAAATGGAGGTTGAGGTTGAGAGCTGCTCGCCCACAGCAGAAGAACCTGAAATTGAGATTGAAGAGAGCCGCCCGCCCACTGGAAAATGTGACATGGAGTCCGTGCCTGGTGAGGTGGCATCATCACCAGATCCAGATGAGTCATCTGAAAAGGTCTCTGACCCAGTCGAGGCTTTCAACAGAGAACCAGAAATCATCCAGCCTGAACAGCAGCAGCAGTCTGTGCCAGAGAATGACCCAGAGCCTCTGCCTGTGCAAACACCAGCGGCAGACAGTGTCCCTGAACCGGAGCCAGAGAAAATGGCCGAATCAGTTCCAGAAGCTGAACAACCACAAGAGCAAACATTACCAGAAGAACCGGCCGCTCTGCAGCAGTCACCCATCAAAGAAGAGATAGTGTCAGAAATGGCGGAAACCGAATTGCAGACTACGTTTGAGGTGGTAGAAGAATTTGTTGCCAAAAAGGAGGCGTTCCTCACTGAAGCCACAGTCGAAGAGGAAAAGCCAGCGGAGAGCGTGTTGGCGGACGAGTTGGTTTCCATAGAGAAGCTAACAGAAGCTCTGACGTTGAAAGAGGAGGCTCCGGCTGAGATTGTAAATGTGACGCCTGCGGAGGACGTGAAGAAAGATGTTGAACCAGAGAAATCAGTTGAGTCGGGTACTGTGAAGGGAGCCGAAGCAGCAGAAGTTGAATCTGAGAAGAATGACGCTGAACATCAAAAGGAAGAGGAGGACACAGTCCCGGCGGCTGGCTCCCTGGCCTTTGCCCTGCTGGAGAAAGAGCAGACCAAAGACACCATGCGATCCTCCCGTACCCTGGTCGTCCTCCGAGGCCTCCCGGGGAGCGGTAAAAGCTTTTTGGCACGGGCCATCGCCGACGCCTACAAAGACCACTGCTCAATTGTCTGTGCCGATGACCACGGTGTAAAGCCGGAGAATCCAGAAACGTCTGCGGATGGCTACAAGGCTCTGGATGAGGCTGTGGTGTCCTGTGCAGGGAACACAGCCTCCACGCTGGTGGTGGTGGACGACACCAACCACACCCAGGATCGGCTAGCCCGTCTGGGGGAGATCGCAGAGCAACACCACCTGGTCGCGGTCTTTCTGGAGCCGCGTACCGAGTGGAGCCGAGATCTGGCACAGCTCACCAAGAAGGCTGCCAAGCGTGGACTAGAGGAAGCTCAACTGGAAGCCATGAGAGGTTCTCTGGAGGAAATGACCCTTCCTCTTTACTTTGGCTGGTTCCTTCTCTCCTCCGTGCAGGAAAAGGTTCGGTGCACGTCAATGGACTTCCTGAAAACGCTGGACACCTTGGAGGCCTTCAAGAAACACCTGATTGACTGTGAGTGTACTTAAAGTTGTTTTATTTATTAAAAGGGATTATTATTTTAGGTAAAACATATCTATAAACTGTCATGGTTAGGATGAAACTGATCTTTTTTATTCCTTTGTATTGCAGTCACTGGGAAAGCTGAGTCGGAGGTGGATTTGGAGCAGTACTTTCAAGCCAAAGGAACTCTCCATTGCACTACAAAATTCTGTGACTATGGAAAAGCAGAGGGTGCCAAAGATTACGCTCTCACTCCAGTAAGAAACTCTTCTTTGCATTTTATTTCCTTCACCTGGAACTAAATGTAAGACTAGAATTTTTGTAAACAAAACTGTTGCTGAAAACGTTGAAACGGTATCTTTAAAGTAAAGCTTTCTAACTCGTGTTCCAGGGATATAATTTTCCTATGAAGAAAGTTTGTTTATTCAGTTATGAGAATATATTTAAAAAATATCTTCACTTCTCTGACGCACCCAAAGTTACATAGTGCACCTTTTAAATCTTGTGATATGACATAATCCTCCATAATTAATTTTTTTTTCTGCTCCCCCAGGCTGTGGAAGGCTGCTACGGTTCTGTGTTTGAGCTGTCGCTGAGCGCTCTCTTTGTCACCCCTCGCACCGTCGGCGCCAGAGTTTCCCTCACTGAAGAGCAGCTTGTGCTGTGGCCGCCGGCCAATGGCGAGAAGGAGGAGGCGGGGTCTACTGCTGCCTCCCTGGCCCCGGGAAGCCGCGCCCACGTCACCCTGGGCTGTGCAGAGGGTGTGGAACCGGTGCAAACGGGCCTGGACCTACTGGAGATCCTGGCCCTGCAGCAGGAGGGCCAGCAGGGGGAGCCTGTGGAGGAAATGGAGCTGGGTTCCCTCACCTACTACGGCGAGGGAAGGTGGCTGCTCAGTCTGCGAGAGCCCATCTGCACCCCGGCCTGCTTCTCCAGCTTCTACGGCCGCAAGGAGACGAAGCCCACCAAAAAGGAAGCAGAGAAGAAGAAGAAGCAAAGGTGCACCATACTGTAAAATGGCAATCGATTCGTTGGTGGTAGGGGGGGAGGATGTGTGACCGGGGATGACTGGTGAATTTTGGCTTAATCTGTGCAAGGTGTGTGTGTTTGTGCAGTGTTTAGGGGTTAGAGTTATAGCCACCCTAAATCCACAAGCTGTGTGCCTTTTTTTACTGTTGATTTGCACCACAACCCAAGATGCCTTCAAAATCCAGTTAGGCTTGTTAAAGTTCAGTATCTTGTTTCACATATCGGCGCCAGAGTTACGGTACCTGGCAATTTTGCTGAGGGTGCTATTAGCTGCAGTTTTAGACCAAGGTAGTATAGCCTTCTCCAACAGCTCCAGTTATCTGAAAAAATGTAGCTTTTGTCAATGTTTCTCAGTTTCAGTTGTGAGATACTAGGTACTCATTGCATGCATCCCAGGTTAACTATAGCAACATTAGCACATTTCTGACCTACTAATAGTACCTCTGCGCTTCAACAGAATTTGTCTGGTGTTCCCTTTGTCCGAGTTGTAATTTAAAAAGTGTAGCTGTCCTTTCTGTGTGTGTGTGTTTGCGTGTGTGTGTGCATGCGCAGCCTAGCAAATAATTGTTACGATGGCGTACAGGCCAAAGTTATCTATTTGATTAAGTGTATTAGAATGAATGTCATACACAGAGGTCCTTACTTGTGAAATCTTTGCACTGTGCATAGTTTGACAGGGAGAATGCTGATGAATTTGACATTTGTTTCAGCAGCTTGCACTTAGTACTTATCAAATGCTGTGAATCTAAGTTCATGTTTTGCAATCTTTTCTACTGTGCAACACTGCACCATTGCTCCCTTTTATCCTCATTGAACAGCACTTCCATGTATTGCATTTCAATTTGTATTCCTCTGTGACTGTCATTTTTTGAAGGGCAAGTCCTACTTTACGTAGCTCTTATGAATCACTATTTTTGCACTTGTTTTGTACACTTAATAAAAAAAAAAACATGCTTTGCTCCAGTAATGGATGTGTGCTCTGTTCATTAACTATCGATGTAGCATGGTGACGACTAGCATGCAGGCTATTGACTGGGACGTTTCTCTGCACATGGCCATTTTTTCATAGCGTGACTGCGCACTAGTGGTTCTCCCTGTAAACCAGCAGAGGGCGCCCCATCTATTTCCATAATGTTGCCTATAATGAATGAAGTGCTCAGCTGTAATTTCCAAACCCTGTTGCTGGCCCACACTGTGCATCAGACCTCTTGCTCTACTTATCTCATCTTGTTATATATTCAGAATGTTTAACATACTCTAAAACTGCATGTGTGCTAATGGTTATTGTTATTCTTAAAGGCCTACTTCACCGGTTTGAATATGAAAGTGTATTGAATTCTGAGATCCTATGTAGTATAAATGTGCAATTTTTTTTAAAATCGGTTCATCCTAGCCTGAGAAAAGGCAGAAAGAGTGTTTTTTTTAACCCTATATTTCTCTTTCTCGTGACATCACAGAAAGAGAAATATAGGGTTAAAAAAAACGTACTTTGTAAATATTACTGTGATGTCACAGTAAAAGACATCACAGTAATATTTACAAAGTAATTTTTTTTTATCTGTGAGACACAGCCATAGTATTCTCCCAGTCTCCAACAAATGGTGCTCATGCTGTCTGTAAAGATACTGATATACTTTTATACTGCTGCTATGCCCAAAACTATTTCAACCCAAAATAACAGGAAATAAGGGCAAATATTCTGTGTAGTTCAACTCAAGCTTGATAACTTCCTAAGCATACTTCAGACTTTATATAGGTCTACTAAAAAATATACGTGCAGATTAACTGCAATAAAGTGTTTACTCAACACTACATCCTTCAAACTCAAATTAACTACAGGTTTAAGGCCTTGAACTGGTGCTCTAGGCTAAATGTCACACCGTTGAGCTCAATGTGCAGCCAGGATGGCCTGTTTGAGAGTAGTGTTAGTTATGAAGATATTTCCTCATTGGTTACTATGTACATAAAGATCACTGTTAACCAATCACCGTGAGCGGCGGACCATTGCGCTGTTTTCTCTGTAGTGGTGTGTGCATGGGTGTGTGTGAGAGCATTGGGAAGAAACTAATGATGCCTTCAAGTGCTCCCCGGAATTTCTTATTTCGTATAAGTCCCAAGAATTATTAATGAAATTTGTGTGAAAATGCAAGTAGGCCTACGTGTGATCAAAACTAAAGCTCTTGCGTTATGGTTGTGGTGCATCTTGTACTTTAATTAAAAAAACATATAACCTGTTGTATGTTACACTGTAACAATATGCCTAGTCAATTACAGGTTAGATAGATATAGATATATTTTATATAGGCCTAGTCCTAATAATTCAAAACGTGGAATAATTGTGTATAAATGCATACGTTTTGTAGGCTATAACATCCAAGTATGTAAAGAAACGTGTAACTTGTATAGGCTATAAAATAAATGTTCCATTATCTTCATATTTTCCATTTTGAGCTATTTTCGTGTGTCCCGCTGCGTCGTTTCCGATACTTCCAATCTCTCCCTGAAGGCAGCAATAGAGCAAGGTGCCCAGGAACCAATCACAGGGCAGGAAACATCAGCCAAGCCTATCGGCAGATGGGCGATGGAGACAAAACTCTCAGCTTGCCCCATTCTCCGGCAGCACTGGTTACTACAGACAGCGAGAGTGGACCTGCCGAGAAATAAATCCAACTACGACATATTCCTAGAGCCGTCAAAGGAAGAAGAAAAACAAGGTACGCCTAGGCTACATCATTTGTTTATTGTAGTCTAATTATAATGAGCGTTTTTACTTTTTCTCTCAGTGTCTAGGCTGCCTGTCTGCCGGCGTCCCTCTCTCTCTCTCTCTCTCTCTCTCTCTAAAAAAATCTAAAACAAGTTGGACTGCTCAGTCCACCACAACCCAAGTGAAACCTGTAGACGTATTGCTACGTTGCATCATAGTTATTTAGAAGTCTGAGTAATGTTTGAATTTTTATTTTTATTTTTATTTTTTATTGATGATGCGGATATTTAAATAGCCATATGCTTAAAAATAATAGTACTGTTGTCTGACTGCTTTGTAAATGAATGAACCAGTTTGCTTGTGAGCTAATAACTATGCAAAGTCAGACAGGATTTTCTTGACAAGTAGCCTAGGTCAAAAGTTGAAGCTACAACTTTCATCTTCTATGAAATGTTCTGTCACTGCTTCATGTGATGTATAGTCTTGTTTCCTCCTGTGCTGAGTTGGATCTGTGCCTGTTTTTGCCTCCATCCACCCAGTCACCATTTATCCACTTTAAAAAAATATATTATTCTGCTTCATCTGAACTGACATTAGGCTATTGGTGTGGTGAAGCAGCAGTGACATTTAAAGGTGTAGTCAGCTGGAGAATGATCCGCTACCTCTCCAAATTGTGGGCAAAAATCTGGTGTTAATACACAGCCTAGAAAGTGCATGTAAACAAAGTGGGTTCACTGTAGCTAGCCACATACCTGTTATTCAATGCACAGTACGATCAATAGGGGATTGTGAGGAGATGTTTACTGATTTTTACAACAAACACAAAAATTGACAACAAGCATTTTTTCCAGAATCGCAGACTCCACCTTTTAACACCTTTGGCCAGTCAGCTGCACAGAGAAAGTGAAGTGGGTAATGATATATGTATCCTGGATGCACTTTGGATAAACGTTTATTCTCCTGGTCCTGGAACCAGAGCTGTGGTGACTTGGGGACATCGATGATCAATAGTGAGAATGGTCCCTGACAGTCCCTGACAGTCCCATTAATCCATTTAAGAAATATCTGCCAGGCCTGCAGTGTAGGTGAGGGGGAGACCTTGTTAGAGCCAATATCAGGGCTTTTAGCTTAATGAACCACACAGCAAGACACAGACAGAGCAGCCAGGTAGGTATACGCCATCCTTGGCAAGGTTACATGTCACACAGTGGGTCTTATGGTTCAGTTTAGGATGGATGGTAATTGGTGAAAGCATTGGTATGTTATAGCCTTATGAGCCACATTTTAAATACTGATGTACGTTTGATTTTAGAATGTGTTGAGTTTTGAATAGATTCACTTTGGTGGGGGAAAGCAATGTGTGTTTTTTTCAACACGTACAGTATAATTCTTGCTTACGTGTTTGAAAGGCAACTTCAGTCAATAGGTATAGTGAAGCAGTAATCCTAACGTAGGCCAACTGCATGCATGTGACGTCTTTCTGAGTGACAGCACAATACATTTTTCCTGTTTTTCTTGTTCTTGTCATTGAAGAAAAATGATTCCATGTTGTGGCTCCCTCTGCACTGCTCCGTCACAGAAAAAAAGCTCTATAGATTTTTGGTAAAATTACGTTTCGTTTTCTAGATTGATTTATGAGTTTTCATAAATGGTGGAATTCACCTTTTTACGTGGCTTTGGTCTGATTGTGGCTTGTTGTGAGCTCATGTCCAAAGTGTAAAGGGTAACATACTCCTCCCTTTTAGCAGTAAAATCTATAGATGCTATTACAAGATATTGAATTTCTTTCTTTACTTTGGTCACTATTTCTTCACAAGAAAAAAAAAATCTATTTCTTATCACTGCAAGTGTGTGTGACTATGCTGCTTTCTAGTGCTGCTAATAATTGGTAACATCAGAACAACCTGTATCTTGTGTAGCTTTTTTTAACATGCAGTTGTTGTAGGATGGTGACTCTAGTCCAGTCACTGCAGTCTGTGCAGTGCTCGCCAAATTGTTTGAGTGGTAAATTAAAGCCAATTACCTCATTATCGTGCAGGTCAAACAAACTGAGGCTAACCGTGTTGGACTCAGCTCCACCGGCTTCGCTGTCTGAGACGGACAAGAAAGATGAGACTTTGCAAAAGGATAGTAGGAGGCCTGAATCTGCACTTTTTACGTCATCTCATTTCCCAGCGGTCGCTCTTGATTGTGTGCAGTTCAATTTGCATTAGGTCGGACAGCTTTTCTCCTCAGTCTTTACCATAATTCATGAGAAAACCCAAACAAGGGAGCTGGCTGTCAATTACATGATTACCAGACCGTTTCTTGACTGACAGCAGCATACGTCAAATGTGGTGTGTTTTGGTTTTGCTCGTTTATAAAGGAGAACTTGCATGAATTCAGAAAGTGGTTACAAAGAATGCTGCCCTTTAATCTATTTTTGCCTTATTTTCCTTGTTTATGTTGTCCTTTTATTTCTGCTGCTCTGTATTCATCAATCTCACTGCCTATCTGTTTTATCTCCCATCTTTGTACATCTACCCTGTCCTCTTAGGCAGCTCTAGCCTCTAAGCAGTCATGTCGGCCAAAGCCATCTCCGAGCAGACGGGAAAGGAGTTCCTCTACAAGCACATCTGCACATCGGCGGCCGTCCAGAACAGATTCCGCTATGCCAACGTGACGCCTGACACCGACTTTGACAAACTGGCCAAAGAGCACCCATGGCTTCTTACAGAGGTGAGGCAGGATAAGAATGTATGCAGATGATAAAGTCCAATTTTATTCTGTCGCAAAACTTATATGCCCCTTTATATGCCCCTTTTTTATGCCTTAAGCATAGTCTCCCTTAAATTGTGAAACATGATCTCTTCTTTATGGAGACAATTACTTAGGTCTTAGCAGAGTGGTCTCTTGGTGCTTGTTAGCTGATGTCACAGACAGCACAATGTCCCAGCAGTTCCCAGTAACAAGGTGGAAATGCAAAAAAAAAAAAAAAAACACACAATGTAAAAATTCTCCTTTTCCATTCTTAATTAATCTTAAAAACAGGGAGGTCAGAGTTCAGCTAGGGTAGTATTCTTTGCACAAACACTTCTCCAGGTGCACTATACACATCAGTCTTCATATCCTATTCTTCACAGCATTGCCATGCTCTCAATTCTCACCGCTCCTCATAGCCAAAGCAATAGCACATAGTCGTGCTGTTATAGAAGTTAATTCAATTAGTCTGTGAGTCATCTTGCAGGATAAAATGTCATTCTCCCCGCTATGTCTACCTCAAGGGTTTTTTTTCTATCTGGCAGGTATTTGGAGGATGTGCAGGGCAGATATGTGGAGATATGCGCTGCGGTAGGATTGATTAGGGAATTGCATTAACGCTCACCCTTAGCCATCTCACTGGCGAGCACCCAGATACTAATGGCTCCACTGTCATAAGTCATTCTCTTTATCGGACTTGCAAGTGAGGAAGCGACTACGTCCTTTGGGGGTTGGGTTGGCTGTAATTTAGCTTTTGCGTCAGATGGAAGTTATGTATCTTTTAGAGGTTCAGCTCAACTTCACTAAATAACATCAGTCAATAGCTGCAAATACATTGTGCCTTTGTTTTATTTGTCCTTGCACGTGTTCTGTTCTGTGCTAGATTCCTTTTTTTGGTGATATGAATTTAAACATTTTAACCCTAGAAATTCATGTCTGTGTGTTGAGATGAAACTGCAGCAAATGATCCTTTTAGAGCTGCAACGATTAATCGAAGAATCGATTATTAATCGATTATTAAAATAATCGCCAACTATTTTGATAATCGATTAATCGTTTCAAGTACTTTTTTAATAAAAAATGTCCAAATTCTCTGATTTCAGCTTCTCAAATGTGAATATTTTCTGGTTTCTTTAATCCTATTATGACAGTAAACTGAAATATCTTTGTGATTTGGACATAAAAATACATTTGAGGAAGTCAACATAGGCTTTGGAAAATTGATCAAAATCTTTGTACGGGCCAAAATACTAATCGATTAATTATCGATTAACCGAGAAAATAATCGACAGATTAATCGATTATCAAAATAATCGTTAGTAGCAGCCCTAGATCCTTTTCCTAACAGTTATTGCCTTGTTTAATCGCTGAATCGATTGCTCCATTAAAACAAACTTCAAATAGCTTGTTTATTTGGGGCCAACAGTTCAAAACACCTAAATGATCATCATTTTTGCAGATCAATTTTGTGTGGATCTATTGAAGAAAACTTATCAAGAGCAGAGAGCAGTTTATGTTAACTGTCAATTTTAGAATTGTTTGAATTGATAACAAAATAAATGTTGTAAATGATGTTGCCATGCTGTGAATGGAACAACTTGGAAACAATCATGACCTCATCCTGGAAGTAGAACATAAAATGCACTGTGGTGGACAGCTTTTGAGTTGAATGCCTCTCAGCGAATGGTTAGTGTAGGTGACTGACAGTGCTAAAATTGACCATTTCTATTTTTTCTTTATCCTGCTTCTCCAGAGGCTGGTGGTGAAGCCAGACCAGCTGATCAAAAGGCGTGGGAAGCTGGGTCTGGTCGGGGTCAACCTGGACCTGAACGGCGTCAGAGAATGGCTGAAGACCCGCCTCATGCAAGAGACCACAGTAAGTCATTCTCCCTCTCCCTCTCCCTCTCCCTCTCCCTCTCCCTCTCCCTCTCCCTCTCCCTCTCCCTCTCCCTCCCTCTCTTCTGTCACCCAGCCAATTACCTCTACCCTTTAAGCCGTCTGTTTGAGAGGGCTGCACTTTGCTGAACACGCCTTGAATCAATAATATACCGGAGCTCTATTCTGACCCTCCTCCTGTTGGCCTTTCCTTCACCCTCCCTTGCCCGTTCTCTACTCATACATTTGGTTTGTGTGTGCTTATTTTTCTTTCTTTTACAAATACCCTATATAATTATGAACTATTATGAATAATGTAATATTTGTGGAATATCTATAAATACATAAATCCAGCATCCTTTGTCAAACTAATTAAAGAATAAGAATTAACTATATAAATAAAACATATAAATACACACAACCAGATACTTTATATCCTATATATAAACACATACACATTTACACAAAGTAATATTGATAAGCATATCTGCATGTATCTCTGTGTGCATTTATTTTTGCCTGACGTGTAATGCCTAAAAAGCTGCCCGAGTTGCTGACTAGGTTCCGTATCAGTCTGCTGTTAGTAAATGGGTCCACTCAGCTGAAGCGCTTGCTGCTCGCGGATAAACAGTCATTCCGTCTATCCATTCAGCATCACCGCGGCACAAAAAGATCCATCGCCCTGCCAACTAAGATGCTGCTTCGCCTCATAAAGCAAGAAGCGAGCAACGGAGAGACTAGGAGGGTCCATAAAGCATAGGAGAAGAAGAGTGTCAGTGTCTGAGATAGCCGAGAGATGTATCTCTTCACTGATGAGGTGAAACTGTCAACAGCCGCCACTGGCAGTAAATATGAATAAATGAAGCCACAGCTGTAATGTGGACAGTCGGGAACAACAGTTTTGTCAGCTTGTATGTTATCTTTATCGTCTTCAAAATAGTAGCAGTAATGTTAACGTTTTATGCAGATTAATAACCATGAGAAATACGTTGTTGACAAATGTGTATTTTTAAACTTTAAATGCATAAGGTGCACTTAAGTAAAATAAATCAGTTAATCGATGCATCCATCTTGCTATTTAATAGCTATAAGAAACATTATAAAATTATAATGAAATATTGTTTGTGGTGCCGAATTGTAATGTAATATAATGTTATGTTATCAGCAGCCTGTTAGCATGCTGATATTAGCATGTAGCTTGTTGCACCTTGCTGTAGACTCTTGGTTCACACAAAACCTTCGTTCCAATACCCATGGCCTACTTCCATACTATTTATTATTCTAGAAAAAGATTTAGGATGTCTCAAAACATGCGAAAAGTACCCGGATGCCCTGATAAATACAATTGCATTTTGTAGTATGCAAACCAGCATACTTAAGTATTACAGTAAAAATAAAAAAGTATGTGATTTGGAACACAAGGTTAGTGTCTTGTTTGACTGCTAGTTTGTCTTTTTGTTTTAAACTAAACACCGAGTTTATCATGAAAACATCAGAGGAACTAGTCCGATCAGATACCAGTGGCTGCTAATAGCTTCATTTTCAGTACACACATTACACTTCCTTCCTTTTTCACTTGTTCTTAACACATTGCTGTCACTGCTGTCCTATGCTGCACGTACCCCACTATGCCTCACTCAACCAGCATTTAATATTTTGTCTAATAATGTTAAAATAAGTGGTTAAATTAAATCCTTCACATACAAATTGTATTCAGAGTGTGACTTCATTATGGCTCCATGAGGCAGTAATTGCGGTATCTGTTGGTTTGTCTGAATTGCCCAGAGTCCCTTGTGGGTTTTTCAGGAAGAAAGCCTTTCTTTTTCTTCTGTTTTTTTTACTTCACACATCATCAACCTCCCTTTTTTATTCACACTCTTCAAAATGGCAACTCCCTCCCTCTCTCCTCTTTGTATAATTTTGTCCCCCGCTCTCTCAGCTGGTCCCTGGTCTCTCTGTGCCTGTTGGCCTTTAACAGAGGAACGGTGACAGCGGCGCCAAATGAGCTGTGGCTGTGTGCGCTGGGCATGACCACATTTTTCTTTTTTAACCTTCCTCTCAACCTGTCAGATTTTTCTTTTCTATAAAGGTCAATTTAATTTTGCTAAGTGTTGGTCCTTTTTTTTAAATGTATTTTGCACGTTACCTAATATACCTTTGATCCCGTTCTCCTCCTAGTCTAATAAGTAAGTCTACAATGAAGTGTGGGGGATGATGTATTAATATGGAAACAATCTGTAGACCATTGAGCTGCTGTGACGTCTTTTGTTCAACCCAAGGGAGTTTATGCTAATAGTACGTTGTTTTGCTCCTTACTGTTTATTAATTAACTTATTATTATTATTTATCGATGATCCGCAGGTTGGAAAAGCCAAGGGCATTCTCAAGAACTTCCTCATCGAGCCATTTGTCGCCCACAAGCAGGTGAATCACTCGTTACACACCTACTATGTACTAGACACTAGTAGCAGACAGTGATGGTGCAAAATTATTATTGATGATGTAATGTGTCATTCTTAACGTTCCATTGTTCAGGAGGAGGAGTTCTACCTGTGTATCTACGCCACCCGGGAGGGCGACTATGTGCTGTTTCACCACGAGGGAGGAGTGGATGTGGGAGATGTGGACGCCAAGGCCAAGAAGCTGCTAATAGGGGTGGATGAAAAGATCAGCGAAGACTCTGTGAAGAATGGACTGCTGACTCACGTCCCCAACGACAAGAAAGCGTGAGTTAAGACAAAAAAAAAAGTATTTGTAGTTTCTGTGCTACACCTTAGCTCTGTGTTAATAATATAGAGTGGAACAAATACTGGGAGAAGATGCAATATTGACGGCATAATATTGACCCCGAAGCTGTGTCAGAGGCGTATTTATTCAACACTGGCAACTTTTGCTGCTCTAGTTAGTGTTTTGCTGGTATCATAGTGTACGCTGGGGATAGACCACATAGATAAAAACATATAGAGGAAGACTCGTACATTAAAATTCCTCCTATAGATTTAAACCAAGAGCTCTGTGATAAAAGTCCCGATCTCCTAGCTTTTTGGCAGATATTCAATCTCATAGCCCACATAATATTAGCAGTTAATTATTGAAGCTCTTATGCGCAAACCATTTTCAATGAGACCGCATGATTTCCATGAGAAACAGATTTTCCAATGAGGTTTTACTTTGAAGCTGTAAACTCAGTACCTTCCAAACAATGTGTGCTAAGTAGAATTTGGGACATTTTCAATATCAGAAGACAGTGGAAAAATGTGCCAAGAAAAAAGTTTTGCGTTTTATAATATTAAACTCCTGAACATCAGAGTAAAAAAGAACACAGTGCGACATAACGGTGACGTAAGAAAAAAAGCACTTTGATATTGGCAGTAAATGTGGGAGGGGGGAGGAGATGGGTGGAGGGTTTCCATTAGACAAATGACACACTCCCTCCTCTCTTCCAACCGCCTCCAACCCCCATTCCTGTTTTACTCTACAGCCACATTCAGAGCACGTCCATTTATTTTGATGGGTACGAAACAGTGGCTCGCCCCCCCCCCCCCCCCCTTCCAACCCCTCCAGTCCTATCCATCCATCTCAGCAGTGCTCTTGTTAAAGGCACTTTTTGGCCCCGACTGTCTCGCTGTCTTGGCTGACATTGAGGAATCTGCCCCAGAATTCACTCTGCCAACCCCCAGCT
This sequence comes from Ammodytes marinus, assembly GCF_949987685.1. Taxonomy (NCBI): domain Eukaryota; kingdom Metazoa; phylum Chordata; class Actinopteri; order Uranoscopiformes; family Ammodytidae; genus Ammodytes; species Ammodytes marinus. The sequence continues at coordinate 11,217,290 of NC_137220.1, forward strand.
TAACCTCCTCAGACATGGGGAGCTGAGTCACTCGAGGGTTTCAGTCCCAGTTTTTTTTTCTCCAAGGGGGGGGGGCCAGTGGGAGTCCAGACAACAGGCTGGCGTGGTTACAAAGGCCCCGAGCTGCCTTCACAAGTGACAGGCAGGAGAGGAAAGCAAAATACTGCCTATACACAGTACACACCAGGCCCGGTTCTAGAAAGTCAGACTTGGGGGGGCCCGTAGAAATTTTGGGTGGGCACACTGGGCAGGGAGACCGAAGATGCGAGCGCGCGCAGAGCGCGCGAGCCGAAATTTTTTGCCCTTGTAAGATCTCTGCGTCTGCTTTTTGGCACATTTACTGTGAATTGTGTAGAACACAATATGCAAATAAACGTTGAGTGTTGCTGTGTGGGAAATTTGATTATTTATTATTATTTTTTTTTCTCCAAAATGTTTATGAATAACATATAATATACATTATATACAACATAATGTGTATATATATAAAATAAATGATTGTGATGTAAGTGTTTTATTGGAGGGGGCCCCCCAGGGCAGTGACTGCTCTTGAGAAAAAAGTCCAAAGTCGCATATAAAAAGCGGACCTGGCAACGCTGACCACTGACCAGGCAGTGTCAGTGACCACTAGGCCTATAAGCGGGTGGATGGAGGCAGGCCTGCCCACCCAATTAATTTTATTTGACATTTTCTTGGACAGCGAACGAAATTTTCCGTCCGATAGTGGGTCGGGAAAAAACCCAGACCCACTATCGGGGAAAAAAAAAAAAAAAAAAAAAAAAATCTCAAATTTTGGTTGGGGGGGGCACAGCTCACATCTGGGGGGGCACGGCCCCCCCTGGCCCCTGGCTACCGCCGGCCCTGGTACACACACACACACACACACCATCTCCTTCTTCAGCAACCCCCCACTCCTTCCTCACTGCTCTGTTTTGACACATGAAGGAGGCGGGAGTAAATTAGATTTTTCCTCCTCTACAGCAAAGCGCTCTGCAGCTAATTTGCAGGTGGACTGTTTCCTCTCCAGCCCAGCCTTAATAATCCATCTATGACATTGCCTGTCGTTTGTCATGGTTTGAACTACATTATGTGGAAAAAAAAATTATGGCCGTGCTTTTCTTTTTGCTTTGCTTGTATCACCACGCGTTATTTCTACAGGGAAATTAAATTGCACTGCCCATGATTATATACAGTAAATGCCTTTTTATAATAATTGTTTTCCTGAGGGAAAGTCTGTTTGCAAAAAAGAGTCAAGACAATTTTCGAAGTAGTTGCAGATACATTACATTCAGCGTTAATGTAACTGCTTATGTTGTAATGTGAACAACCAGAAACCCACAGTCCATTGGACCCAAAATATATATAATATATTGTGAGGTCTTCTCAACTCTCTTCTAAATGTTTGTAGATAGTAACAGATACCTACTTAGTGGAAAAACATCCACTACAATACCCATCCCCAACTCAAAAAGGCCTAAAGAACTAAATGAATTCAGACCAGTTGCACTTGCACATACCTCTCTTGTACCTCTTGAGTCCAGATACAAGCCCTATGTTCTGTCTGGAAGAAGAGAGTGGTCCAGAAAGCAGAACAAATAACAAGTCAACACCACCATGCACTTTCCAGGGAAATCTCAGTTATGCCCTCAGGCCGTCGTTATTGCATGCCAGCACGGAATCGTTATACAAATAATTGTATTTATGCTGCTTAATCTTAATCTGTCTCTCTGCAGGGTCCTGGCCAGCTTCATTGTTGGGCTCTTCAACCTGTATGAGGACCTGTTCTTCACATACCTGGAGATCAATCCAGTGGGTAAGTTGTTGTTGTTTTGCTCTCCAATCCCCAATACATGTATGTGATGTGTCCTAAACAAGCCTTTCTCATGGCATATGCATTTAATTCCAGCACAGATTCATAAATATGTGATCAGATTATGAAATTGTTAAGAGGACATCAAAGGAAAAGCTGAGATGAAAAACATCATCAATGCATAATGAAACATCATCTTGGGTCCAAGAGGTAGAAGTTGATTCTGGCACATTTTTAACACTGAGGGAGGAAACGGTTCAATAATTCAGGCACTTGCTGTTTGATGAAGGAAGCGCGTGTTTATAATGGATTAATTGGGAAACCAGTACATGCCCTGTGGCAGCTGTTGTTGTGGATGTATCAGGGCTGCTTTGATGTCACACACCCCCGTCCCATCTCCATTTCCTGCTGGGACAACAGGAAGGTTGTGGTCACCTGTGGATGAGCATTGTTTCTCCAATGACCTATTTAAAGTTCAGAACCTAACATGGTGAATCTCAGTAGGTGGGTGTTTGTAAGGTTTTTGGCGTATAGATTTTTAAACTTTATTTTCTTCTCTTTCTTCTCAGTGGTCACAAAAGATGGCGTTTACGTGCTGGACATGGCAGCAAAGATTGATGCCACAGCTGACTACCTCTGCAAGTCCAAGTGGGGCGACGTGGAGTTCCCTCCACCTTTCGGCAGAGAGGCCTATCCAGAGGTTAGAGAGAGAGAGAGAGAGAGAGAGAGAGAGAGAAAGAGAGAGAGAGAGAGCAATGCATCCGCTTATAAGCAGTCGGCATCAAACAGCTGGTGTTGATCTCAAAAGAGGAAAAGAGCTTACAGTAGGATGTAAATAACAAAAAACTACTCAATCCACCATTTTTCAGTTCCGATCCTATTCTGATGTCTGGGTTTAAGCCGATATCGATAGTGTTCGATATCATGATTATTATTATATTTTCTTTTTGTTGGTGGTGATTCATTTACCATTTATTTTACCTGCTTTGAACGGTTTCAATCAAATAAGTAAATGTTCTATATCATGTAGCTATGGCCTTACAATTGAATGTTCTTTCCTAGTTAATTACATTAAAAAAATATGGAATGGAATTTGGATGGGTACGTGGATCGGTGGCGTCAGTCTGAAGTCAGATAAGTGGATTACAGCCATATGTGAGCCGATACCGATATTGTATTGGACCGGTCCCATCACTAGTAAATTACCACTCTGAAAAGGAACTCAAGACTGTTTCAAATAATATTATTATCAAGTATGGTAGAAAATATCAGTGTTATAGAGAATAGGTAGACACATTCTCAGGGGGTTTACCTGCAGCCCCTGTCACAGCTGCCCCATGTGGTTATAATGAGGATGGTCATTATCTACACACAGCTGTTAATCAGCCTTCATGACTCATTCTATGGAGACAGGGGAACATCCTCAAGTAAAGGTTGTCTGGGCAGAGAGCTGTCTATAAAAACCTGTTCACCGTAAATAGATGGAGGAGATGCTTTGTTAGAAAAGACCACAATTTGTGTGGTGATTTATTTTCCTTTTTTTCTAGAAACTAGGCTCGAAGTGACATCACACACACGCTGTATTTTGAAGGTATTCTAAATATCTTTCCAAATTCATCAGTTTAATCTAAATATCCTACATGACAGAGCTCAATAATAAACATATAATTTAAAAAAATATTCAATAAAATGGCTGTTTATACAGGAAATATTTCTATCTTTGGCGGATGCATGTAGGAGCTTGTTGGAGACAGACTGTCTGTGTGACAGACGGGCCGGTCTAATTGGACTGCTGTGAGTCTAGAGTGAAGATGTACCGCACATCTGATTGGGAGCTTTTTTTACTCTCAGCCACCTGCTGTGTTCCTGACTGTCACAAACAACCACCGATGCACATCACATCCACTAACGCTCGTCAGATTTCTATAAAATTATCCAATTAATAGCTCCTTTAAAATCACCACAAGCACTGGTAATGAATTGTAGCCAAAATGGAGAGGTGCTTATGTAAGTCCAACACTGATTAAGGGGCTGAGATCACACACAACCCCCACCACAGCCTATGTACTGTAGCATTCATAGAAACTTTCTCTCATGTCTCCCATTTATTTTGCTTTCAGGAGGCCTACATTGCCGATCTTGATGCCAAAAGTGGTGCCAGCCTAAAACTGACCCTGCTCAACCCCAGAGGCCGCATCTGGACCATGGTAGCAGGAGGAGGTGCCTCGGTGGTGTACAGGTACATTGAAAAAAACGACCTAAATAAAATAAGACACCAGAAGCCTTGAATCTGAATTCCAATTGGATATTTTTCTTCTGGTTGCTTGAATTGTCCCTTGACTTTCTCCTTTGTCTTGTTGATTCTACTACACATAATTGGGTTTAAGCATTCGGAGAGTTTGCCACTAATGCAGTAGTTAGACTGATGGCACAGCAGCTTAGACTCTGTCCGTTCAGCTTTCAGCTAAATTGGATTCTTAGTTGTTTCCATTTTAGTGAGCGTCTGGAGGAATGAGCCGCGTCTCCCTAACGCTGCCGTCTGTCTGGGCTACAAAGCGTGACATGCAGACATCAGCTGTGACTGATTATTCCCTTTGTGCCCTCTTAAGTTGTTGTGTATTTATTCATTTGTTTTACAGTAAATCATTAATTCAAAACACATGGGGGAAGAAAATGCATTGCGACCATCCCATTTTTTTCCGAAACAATGTGTCATTGTTGTAGCCGGAAAGCTGGGCTACCACCAGACATGACACATACACATCTGCTTTTACTTTTTTCCTCTGTGTGTGTGAGTGACTAATGTTAAAACTCCAATAGTGACACAATCTGTGACCTGGGGGGCGTCACTGAGCTGGCCAACTACGGGGAGTATTCAGGAGCACCAAGCGAACAGCAGACCTACGACTACGCCAAGACCATCCTTTCTCTGATGACACGAGAGAAGCACCGTGAGGGTAGGAACAATGCTATGTCGAAACTTTCAGTGTTTCTCAAAAAAAGAAGAAAAACAAATCCTACAATTCTGCTTTTATCATAATTTTTTCCAGGCAAGGTTTTGATCATCGGCGGAAGCATTGCAAACTTCACAAATGTTGCAGCAACATTCAAGGTATAGTATATCAGATGCTGTTTGTTTATAGCAGCCCTTATATTAGTCAATAAATGCATATCATGTTATATTCACTGATCATATCCTTGTCTTTGCTATAGGGGATTGTTCGGGCCATCAGAGACTTTCAGGGTCCACTAAAGGAGCATGAGGTCACCATTTTTGTCCGACGTGGAGGCCCCAACTACCAGGAAGGTCTCCGAGTGATGGGAGAAGTTGGTGTGTTTCACTTTCCTACTTTACACTGATTTATACCTCTATCATCTAAGTATGACAATCTTACCTTTTTCTTATCTGAATGAACCTGCCGACTTAAAGGAATACTTCACCCATACGGAACCAGCGTTCTATCATTATAAAATAACTATTATAATATAATGGATGAGGTTTTTCTTCCCTCAGTCTTCCCTTAGTCTTCCCTTGGCCCAGCTGTCCTGTTAATCCTAACCCTTACTGTGATGTCACAAGAAGGAAACTGTAGGGTTAGACAGCGAGACCATAAAACACTCTTTCTGCCTTTTCTCAGGCTAAGATGGTCCGATTTAAAATTTTTGCACATTTATACTAAATAGGATCTCCGAGTTCAATACACCTTCATATTCCAACCAGTGAAGTAGGCCTTTAACTCAGTTCTGCCTTCTCCTCACAGGCAAGACCACTGGGATCCCCATCCACGTCTTTGGCACAGAGACTCACATGACCGCCATTGTGGGCATGGCACTGGGCCACCGACCAATCCCCAACGAGCCTCCCGCCGCTGCCCACACTGCCAACTTCCTCCTCAACTCCAGCGGCCGCACATCGGTATGACACATGATATCTCCACGGAGACGAATGGGGCTGCTGTGATGCTGCTAATGCTCACTGCTCACTGTGCAGGGGATTTACATCATCAAATTCCGCCAATAATGTGGTGGAGTTTAGCTAAAGAGTGAAGAGTCAGAAATAGTATTTTTTCAGAGTAAGCTGAAGACTTGCATGCCACAACAGCCTCTGTTTATTACTGTCTTTAGTGAACCAGATAATCAGAAGCCCAGTGTTCTTTTGTATGAGAGCATTTCAAGGCATTGTGGACTGCTCCCATTCAAATAGTCGTGAGACCACAGTCGGTAACTCACTGCGACGGCCCCAAGGCATCCATTAAGATTGTGCAGTGCATAGGCTTTCAGCGAGCAAAGTGAGTGTGTGTCTGTGTGTGTGTGTGTGTGTGTGTCTGTGTGTGTCTGTGTTTGTGCATATGTGCACATACATGCAAGTTTTGGCCTGTTTGCTTCAAATGTAGTGGTAGATAATGTGGAAATGGAATTGTCTCAAATACACTATACAAATAAACTAGAGTATTACAAAGTAAAAGTTCTCAAAAATACAGCATTTTTATGAAATTATTTGACCAGTTTTTGTAAAAGCTTTTGTTTTTTCGAATTGAATGAAAATGTCCCCTCTGAAGCTTAACGCACTAAAATCAAGTCAATACTCCTTCACAAAACTCTAATTATGTAGCCGATGGCATGAAGAACACTACACTCACTGTGTTACTTGTGTGCAGGTGATAACCTGGTGGTTTAAGGGAACCATCAAACTATAAAGGACCACTGTTTTGCCAGTGTTTTTTTTACTATTAATTTCATCATCATTTCTGTCCTCATTGGTACACTACACACACTTCTAATTGATTTATATATTTCTTGGTTATTTACAGACTCCAGCATCCAGCAGGACTGCTTCTTTCTCTGATAACAAAGCCAAAGTCAGCAGCTCACCAGCAAAAAAGGCCAAAACCGGAGCTCCTATTGGTAAGAAAACACCACTGCACTGTGAATGCTTGCTGACGCCTTGTGTTTTCAGACAGACATGGACACTGCTGGGCAGTATGGTAGATAGAAGTCTTGTGTTAATGCATGGTTGAGTTATGAAGTATTACAGCTCCCCCTTTGGGCAGCAGGAGGACCCTGCAATCCAAACTCAGTAAAAATGGGAAAACTGCATTATCAGACATACAACACACTGCATTTTACAGACGTGTATTTACTGTTTATCTTACAACAACAAATTAAGAACAGGCAACTTGTCTGTGTAGAATCCCAGACATCTGAAGCTTCATGGACTTTATAGGGCTTACACACCTCGTCTACTGTATTAATCTTTTTGATATTGATATCTCATTGGCTTAAAAATACTTGGTGACCTGTTTTCAGTATCAGAATACTTTTTTTCAGTGGTTTTAGTGTCCATTGTGTTCATGTGCACCTGTGTGACTTGTTAATTTAATACAGTTTATGTATCATTTGCTTTCTTCTTGGTTCTATTACATCTAAAAGCATTTTATTTTTATCGAGACGAGGTTCACAGGTAATAGATGAAGAAATTCAGTTTCTATATAACAGCTGTTTTCTGTCCTGTAGCCAAGGCAACTACTCTCTTCAGCAAACAGACCAAGTCCATAGTGTGGGGTATGCAGACACGGGCAGTGCAGGGTATGATGGACTTTGACTATGTTTGCTCCAGAGAGGAGCCATCTGTCGCAGCAATGGTCTACCCATTTACGTAAGTGCGCCCTGTCCTTCGACTGTGGGTGTAATGGATCTTAATTGTACATTTATTGTAATAAAAAAAAATCTCTTAAGTAAGCAACGTTCTTTCGTGCATGACAAATGCCTTTTCTGCGTGGCTGCTCTTTCAGGGGAGACCACAAACAGAAGTTCTATTGGGGCCATAAAGAGATCCTCGTCCCAGTGTACAAGAACATGAGCGACGCCATGAAGAAGCACTCCGATGTGGACGTGCTCATTAGCTTCGCCTCTTTGCGTTCGGCCTTCGATAGCACTATGGAGACCATGCAGTACCCACAGGTGAATGCACCGTCATCTTGTGACTAATGCAAAGTATTTAAAGGTGCACTATGTAACTTTTGGGTGTGTCAGAGGAGTGAACATTTTCGAAGTTATATTCTCATAACTGGATAAACAGACTTTACTCACAGGAAAATGTGATCCCTGGAACCCTATTTGAAGCTAGAAGGCTACTTAAAAAATGTACTGTGTCACTGTTGTTGTTTACATCAGCAGGTCCCACAGTCTTGTTTACGAACATATTCTAGTCTTACATTTGGTCCCAGGAGCCTCAAAATCATTTTGTTTTGATATAGGATGATAGAATTATTCAATATTTAGAATAACATGTAGAGTAAATATATTTTGTGAACTGACTGCAGGCTCTTCAAATGTAAACAAATCCCCCCTCCCCTTAAATTACATAGTGCGCCTCAGCTGAAAAATTAAATGTTACGTCTTTCTATTATTTCATTTTTCAGATTCGCACCATTGCCATCATAGCCGAGGGAATCCCTGAAGCCCACACCAGGAAGATCATCAAGGTCGCAAATGAGAAGGGTGTTACAATCATCGGACCAGCAACCGTTAGTCTTCTTATTAGACTGTCCACGATTTCACTCTCTTTTTTATCTGAGCAAGCCAGCAAATCTCCATGTGTGTGTGTGTGGTTGTGTTTTCGTCTAGGTCGGAGGAATCAAACCAGGCTGCTTCAAGATCGGTAACACGGGCGGCATGCTGGATAACATCCTGGCCTCCAAGCTCTACCGTCCAGGCAGTGTGGCCTACGTGTCGCGCTCAGGCGGCATGTCTAATGAACTCAACAACATCATCTCCCGCACTACCGATGGTGTCTTTGAAGGTGTGGCCATTGGTGGAGACAGGTATGTTACTAGTTTTTTTTATGTACAGCATTAAAACGCATGGCACCTTTTGAATTGGTGTGTAATCTTGGGACCTTTTGTGCAGATACCCAGGCTCTGTGTTTACTGAACATGTGCTGCGATACCAAGACACTCCGGGAGTAAAGATGATTGTTGTACTTGGAGAGGTGAGGAAATCATTCTACACACTTTAGTGCTCACTGCAGCTTTTTAAACTGCTATTGATTTTTGCTTCATCCTGTATCTGTCTTTTTGCCTTGTACAGATTGGAGGCACAGAGGAGTACACCATCTGCCAGGCTATTAAAGAGGGCCGGATCACGAAGCCAGTGGTGTGCTGGTGTATCGGCACCTGTGCCACCATGTTCTCTTCAGAGGTGAGGGGACGGGAGTGGAGTAATGAGAGATTAAATTATTAATAATAAACTTTATTTGTATAGCACCTTTCATACAAGAAATAAGTGATACAATTACTGTACATGCATTACAAGAGTCACATTAAAATAGACATAAAGTAGAATATATGAGGTGTTTAGCGCAAACAAATCAATTTTTTTTTGTTTAAATCAACTAAATAGAAAGGCTTTAAAGTCTTCAGTCAATTCAATAAAGTTCCATTATATAATACATCAGTGAATACATAAACTAGTCATTTAAAAACTGCATGTGTGATCATGTGTCTGCTTGAAAACACTAGTACACATACCTGATCCATTTTTTTCCAGGTTCAGTTTGGTCATGCAGGAGCTTGTGCCAACCAGGCATCTGAGACCGCGGTGGCTAAGAACACAGCTTTAAAGGAAGCTGGTGCCTTCGTCCCAAAGAGCTTTGATGAGCTGGGAGAGATCATAAAGTCAGTGCACCCTGCCCACACGAATATTACTTGGTGACAATTTCAGATGAGTTTGTTAGTATGTATTCATCTTGTCATATTTCATCTTACCATTTTTCTTCCTCCGTGTAGATCTGTTTATGATGACCTTGTTGCCAAAGGAGTTATTCAGCCGGCTGCAGAGATGCCCCCACCCACTGTGCCAATGGATTACTCTTGGGCACGAGTGAGTATATGCCTGCTTAACATGAAACAAATCCTATTGTTTTAAAAAACTAAACAGGTGGCTCACAATGACTACATGGAGTTAGTTCACAAGTTTTCTTCTACCGTCTGTTTGCCCCTGCAGGAGCTGGGTCTGATCCGTAAGCCGGCTTCCTTTATGACCAGCATCTGTGATGAGAGGGGCCAGGAGCTCATCTACGCAGGCATGCCCATCACTGAGGTCTTCAAGTCAGAAATAGGCCTAGGAGGAACCCTGGGCCTGCTGTGGTTCCAAAGGAGGTCAGTCTCTTAACCAAAAAGTACTAAAAAAAAACTCTTAAGAAATCCTTGCACTACAAAACAATCGTTGTTTTTGTGTGCAGGTTGCCGAGGTATGCCTGCCAGTTCATTGAGATGTGCCTGATGGTGACTGCTGATCACGGCCCCGCTGTTTCCGGTGCCCACAACACCATTGTCTGTGCTCGTGCTGGCAAAGATCTCATCTCCAGCCTCACCTCCGGCCTTCTCACCATTGTAAGGCAATTCAACCCTTTGGTTCGTGTACTTGATTTACTCACCTGCAAAAGGTCACCATGAGCATCTTTGGTTTGTGTCACTCCCCAGGGCGACCGCTTTGGAGGGGCCCTGGATGCTGCTGCAAAGCAGTTCAGCGGGGCATTCGACAGCGGCATGCTGCCCATGGAGTTTGTCAACAAGATGAAGAAGGATGGCAAGCTGATCATGGGCATCGGACACAGGGTCAAGTCGGTGAGTGGCACAGCACCTTAGCATGTGTGTATCCAGCGTGGACAGCAGCAGAATGATTTAAGTCAAAGTGTTATTATAAACCTACTATAAAGCAACTACACTACAGGGCCAATATTGCTTTGGGGCTAGAAAAAGCATGTGTCGAGTAATAGAGTTTGAGTAAAACAAGATTGAACTGAGATGAAGATTTTAAATGAAAATGTTTTATATTGGTGCTTCCTTCAGATCAACAATCCAGACATGAGAGTCCAGATCTTGAAGGACTTTGTGAAGCAGAACTTCCCCTCCAGCGCGATGCTGGACTACGCTCTAGATGTGGAGAAGATCACCACGTCTAAGGTGAGATTTAATCACTTTGTCCTTTCATTCACAGTCTTAAATAAATAATGACATGCACCATTGTTTATTTACATGATCTATTTTCCCTGTGTGTTGTATTAGAAACCCAACCTGATCCTTAATGTGGATGGCTTCATTGGCGTGGCCTTTGTGGACCTGCTCAGGACCTGTGGTGGCTTTACACGGTGAGTCAATGAAAACTAGCCATCCAGTATTTAAGACCAAATAGAGACAGCAACATTTCCAAATTGAAGCCATATAGAAACTGAACAGTTTGACAACTCAGATCCTTGTTTTCATGCCTCTTCTCCATAATGCCCTGATGTCATTTAGAGCCTGTTTTATACATTGCTATGATAAAAAGGTGGGAGTGTATGTGAAGACTGCAACTGACATAAAATATTTGTCCGTACAACATTTTTTTTTTCCGAAACTTCTCTTACATGAATCAGCCTGCACTTTAAGGTCAATATGTTTGTACGTAAGCAGTAGTATACCTAAATTGCGTCCAGCCATGTTTTAAATTCATCAGCTCTAATAACTTGTTGTTGCGTCATGTCTGCGACAGGGATGAAGCCGACGAGTTTGTGGAGATTGGAGCTCTGAATGGCATCTTTGTCCTGGGACGCAGCATGGGATTTATTGGTGAGTCACTCCCGTGGGCTACTAAAGCATGCACGCTGCCATGGCAATATGTGCAAGGTGACAAAAACCCCTATCTACCTCGTATGAAAAAATCAATCCGTTCCAATTTCCTATCTCCTTTAGGACACTACCTGGACCAGAAGAGGCTGAAGCAGGGTCTGTATCGCCACCCGTGGGACGACATCTCATATGTGCTGCCAGAACACATGTCCATGTAGAGGGACTTCCCCATATCCCCACGCCCGTACTGTGATCTGCCAACCCAAAGCAGTGGCATACCATAGGGAAAATGTTACTATTAATAGAGCTGTAAATTGCAAATACTGTAAGAGAGTATGTTTTAGTTTTTGGGAAAACCTGTAAGTGCTGCAGTTCTGTGAATATTAGTAAAAAAAAAAAAAATGCTAAACTGTCAAGCTCCAGTCTGGTTCTGTGTTAGGGAGATCTAGAGTTCAGTCGGTTATACATGTGAGGCAATATTCAACTATTTATCACAACCACTCCTATAGCAAAGGGGAGCACTGTTATTTAGCCACAGATATTACATCATTGTTGTATTAACCTAGCATGTTTGTCTGTATCACAGGACTGTTGTGTCTCCGTGCAGCTCTCTTCATTGTGCCAGTTGAAAATTGTGAGCTTGCTGCAAGAGGTTGAACCATGGGTTGAACATGTAGTGCAATAATGCTTATAACAAGAGAACATACTGTAGATCAGAGCTTTATTTATGTAACGGTGTATTAATAGTGAAAATGGCAATGGTACGAGGATGTTATAGATTTTTCGCTCATGTTTAATACACAGTGGCAGACTTGAAATGTTAAAGTCTGTTTTCTGTGGCGTTCGGGACCATTTATTTTTATGAGTCATTCCTGGCAGGTGTTCTCCCTAGGAAAAATGTGTGGGAGTGTTTTCTGAAAGAGACTTAATGTAAGTCAGTGCTGTTAGTCATAGAAACAAGACAAAAACATGGAACTTTTAATGTGTTTTATTTCCCCAGCTATTAAAGTGCATAAGTGCATTTTTCCCAAAAGCCCCAGGGTGCACCCATAGAAACACTCTCAGGAGAATTTGGCTACAAAAAGATTAGATATTCACAGGGTCGACTCTGTCTTGAAAACAACATCAATGCACTAATCCCATTGCAATACATTGAATTAATTTTACAATAACTCTGCTGGCACTGTAAGATGGCAAATAATTTAAACAGTTAATTGCTATCATATTTTCTCATGATCAATATGTTCCGTCTTAATATATTTGATGTTTATTATGTCATCCTATTTTTACATGTCTGTATTAGAGTAGGACTTAAAAGGATAGTACATGCTCAACCTATTGATAAGATACAGGTCTCACCTTTTAGGTAATTGACACACCTTTCAGAGTTTGATTGGAGAGTATCTTTATGCGGACAATTTGATTATAATTATTAGACTCTTGAGTGCAAGAAAAAACTCAATCAAAAACCTTATGTACTTTTCCCCACAATAAACGAGGTATGAAAGAAAATGTATGGCAGCCATCACCAGTACCATCTTTTCTGTGAATGTTACAAAACTGGAGAAAAAAAGTCTGCGGACAACCAGAAACCTCACCAGCGTTGTCCCAATGTTTCTGCTTTCAATGTGAACTGAACGTGCCTCTATGCCTCTATACCGATTTGTTGTATGTTGACAACTGTGTTATTGAGTAATATAAAACATAATATAATATTACAATATGTGTTTGTGTTATCTATTATGTATTCCTTCTGCCTATAGATTAAATTGTTCAGAATTCAGGTGTTTGATTACCTTACATAAACATTTCTGCACACCCTTAATCTCCGGCAGTTCGAGGTAAATGCAAACATGCTTTAGACCACTTTATAAATGGTTAAATCTGTAGTAATTCTGGATCTATACAGATATGATCAGATATCATTTACTTTCAGATTGCAATTTTCCATTCCTGCCAAGTGAAACCCATGTATCTCAAAATGTTGGTTTTAAATTTGAATGTAGGCCTATATGTGATAAAAGGAAGGAGGAAGTGTTCTTTTATGACATTGTCTTACTATGTGACCTTTGTGGAGTTAAGTGGTTCTCACAGGACGATAGAAACACCATGATTATATGACGTTGATGCTTTGTTACAGATTAAACTACCCAACAGTTTGTAAAGTTGATATAATTAGCTCAGCCTTAAACATCTACAGCCGTAACAATGCAGCAGATACATTCATCAAACAACACAACAGCAAGAACACTAATAGGGACCATTCCCCTGCACAATCAGGAATTTTAATGTAAAATGTCTGCCATGAAAATTCTTCTGTCATGATGCTATTTCATTTGAATACTCTATTCAAACGAAATTCAAATGGTCTGGGTGAATGGATTTTCATTTCAGGCCACGGGGCATTGAGACGTAGAAAATAGAGGTTTGTAGCCTACTTAGGCCTATTTAATATCCACTGTAATTAAACATTCCAAAGGCCTTTTAAAGATTACGTGTTTGATGCTGTGCACTTATTGCAGCCATAGATTGCAGCCTTCTGGGGGGGTTCCACCTTCCCTGAGCCAGCAAAGCAAATCAGAGCAAGTTTCTCCCCCTTTGCGCATGTCAGTGGGAGCTGCCACCAAGACCAACGTCAACAACGCGGTGACGCCTTTAACCCACTGCGCATGTCAGTTATTCTGTCTGTTTACCAAACTGAAGTTGGTTCTTCATTCGCTTCATAGTAGCTAACGATTCAACCACTTTGACACAGAAAAGGTACGTTTCTAGCTGCTTTATGAGCGGCAGCCTATGTCAAATAATACATTAGGCCTATTTAAAGTGCATTAGTATTAGTTTTTAATTATTTGCATGTAGCTATTTGCGCTTTATTATGATTGTTAAATTTGACATAATGTTAAATCTTATAGGCTATAACATTACAATAGGCCTAGTAGCCTAGTTGAAGAAGAACATATATTTTTTTTAAATATAATTGATCTAATTTTATAATTTTTTACATTTCCACTAAGATATATCCTAGCGTTTAAAACACAAAATATCATGAGATTACTTTTCAAGCTAATCGTTCCTCCCCTAAAAGCCGTTGGTGTGGAAGCTATACGAACACGAAACGCACTTCGCTGTCACTCACTGTTTTGACTCCGTGTATGTGTGGCTGCGTATGTCGCCCTCTTTCCCTCACTACTAGTTTACTTAAATTCCAACCGCCGTTCACGTCCTCCAGCGCTGGCAGCAGAATGGCAGCGGCTGCCCCGAACCCGGAGGACCCCGCCCGGAGCGGAGGTAGCGGCGCCACCGGGGGTACGACACCCAGCGCCCTAGCGGGAGACGGGGACGCGGAAGAGACCGAGGACTTTACCTCGTCCTCCCACTGCTCGGAGCTGTCTCGGCGGCAGAACGAGCAGAGGAAGCAGGGCTTGTTCTGCGACGTGACGCTGGCCTTCAGCAGCGGGGTGGCCACCGGGAGCATCCAGAGCTGCGAGTTCTCAGCCCACCGGTCGGTCCTGGCGGCGGCCACCGATTACTTCACCCCGCTGCTCGGAGGACAGTTCTCCGAGTCCCTGACCGGACGGGTAGAAATGAAGGAATGGAGCTCAGAAACGGGGCCGGAGCCGGACACGGTGGAGAGTGTCATCCAGTACATGTACACTGGAGAAATACGCGTCAGTACCTGCAACGTACATGAAGTGCTGGAGCTAGCTGATAGGTAGGATCTATTTATTTACAATCACAAAGTGTGTGTGTGTGTGTGTGTGTGTGTGTGTGTGTGTGTGTGTGTGTGTGTGTGTGTGTGTGTGTGTGTGTGTGTGTGTGTGTGTGTGTGTGTGTGTGTGTGTGTGTGTGTGTGTGTGTGTGTGTGTGTGTGTGTGTGTGTGTGTGTGTGTGTGTGTGTGTGTGTGTGTGTGTGTGTGTGTGTGTGTGTGTGTGTGTGTGTGTGCGTGTGTCTGAGAGAGACACGGCGATTTTGAATGAGGCCTTCAGCTGGCCTGTTGCATTAAAGTGTTGTTATTGTGCTCTGCTTGCAGAAAACAAACCCTGTTTTAGGCTAATCATCACTGTAAACATAACAGTATTATCTACTTAAGGGGAACTGGTTCTTCTTTGTGTGAAATCTTATACTGTAGGCTATTTTCTCTGTTGTTTTGATACTAGATTTCTCCTGGTGCAGCTGAAGGATTTCTGTGGTGAGTTCCTTAAGAAGAAGCTGAGCCTGACCAACTGTGTGGCGGTGCACAGCCTGGCTCACATGTACACTTTGGACCAGCTGGCTCTGCGGGCCGCCGACATGATCCGCCGCAACTTCCACAAGGTGATCCAGGACGAGGAGTTCTACACGCTGCCCTTCCACCTGGTCCGTGATTGGCTGTCTGACGCAGAGATCACAGTGGATTCTGAGGAGGTGTTGTTCGAGGCCGTGGTCAAGTGGGTGCAGAAGAACGCGGAGGACCGTAGCCGCTACTTCGAGGAGCTCTTCCGTCTCCTGAGGTTGCCCCAGATCAAGCCCACGTACCTGACCAGGGTGGTGAAGACAGAGGCGCTGGTGGCCGCCAACGAGGCCTGTCTCCGGCTGGTGTCAGAGGCAGTGGAGGGCCACGCCATTCGCTTTGAGAACCTCAAGTCGGCCGACATGGAGTTCTGGTCTTCACACATGGCCTCCTTCCAGCCTCGCTTCGGCCAGAACATGGACGTTATCATGGTGGTGGGCGGCGTGTCGGAGGGAGGGGACTACCTGAGTGAGTGTGTGGGCTACTTCATCTATGAGGACCGCTGGGTCAACCTGCCCCACATCCACAACCACCTGGACGGACACGCCATCGCAGCCACAGAGTCCCACGTCTACGTGGCCGGCTCCATGGAGCCGGGCTTTGCCAAGACGGTGGAGCGGTACATTCCCAATCGCAACACCTGGGAGCAGGTGAGCAACCTGACCACGCGCAAGCACTCCTTCGGCCTCACCTGCATCAAGGACATTCTGTACAGCATCGGCGGCCACGGCAACTTCAGTCCGGGTTTCAAAGATGTCAGCATATACGAGCCCGAGCAGGACAAGTGGCACAACCTGGAATCGGCCCCCAAGATCCTGCGTGACGTGAAGGCGGTGAGCGTGGAGGACCGCTACGTGTACGTCACGGCGCGCACGCCTGTCGACACGGACAACGACGACGGGCTGAAGACTGTGACCACGCGCTACGACACGGAGAGCCGCCAGTGGCAGGACGTGGACTCCCTGCCCCTCATCGACAACTACTGCATCTTCCAGATGGCTGTGGCCTCCACCAACTTCTACCACACGGCCTCCTGCTGCCCCAAGAGCTACACGGTGAGGGAGGAGGTGGCCAAGCAGAAGATCAGCGCGCGCATCTCCGACGAGATCCTGGAGAGCCTGCCTCCGGAGGTCACCAGCATCGAGGGCGCCGCCATCTGCCACTTTGACGAGGACGTGTTCATCATCGGCGGCTGGAAGAACAGCGACGACGTGGACAAGCAGTACCGCAAGGAGGCGTACCGCTACTGCGCCGAGAGGAAGCGCTGGATGCTGCTGCCGCCCATGCCCCAGCCCCGCTGCAGAGCAACCGCCTGCCACGTCCGCATCCCCTACCGTTTCCTGTACGGCTGCCAGCGCTACCCCATGCCCCAGAACCTGGCCCGACAGCGAGACCGCATGCAGCAGATGCAGCAGCTGCACCGGCGCACCCTCACCCTGCGCCGCCAGCTCCAGTCGCAGATCGAGTGCTGAAAAGAAGTCGGTGTCATCATCTCTGCGCCATTCCAAGAACTACACACCACCGCTCCGTCCAGGGGATACAACACAAACTGTCATTCTGTTGCAGCCACCGTCATAGACCCCCCCCCCCCATCCTTGATTCATACATAACACACTGCTGCAACGGGTCTTCTGTTGCCGTGATACTGGAATTTTCATCTTAAACTGAACTCTCTTCCATCAGCTCTCATGCTGTCAATGTGTAAATGGCTGATTGGTCGAAAAGAGCCATGCAATGTGTAGACAGATGTGTGCGGACCAGCAGGCGGTCTGTGTGGAGGGATGTGTGGGCGAATGTAAACATGTGAATAAGAGTGTTATATAGCAGCCAACAACTGATTATCCCTTTTGTCAAAGTATGTTGGTGTAGATGCTGTGTATCTGTTTGTACATGAATAGTAAAAGCTGTATATGTAAACATTTATATTGATATTTTACATTCCGTTATTGAAAGCCTGTACTGGGAAGGCTACATGACTAATAACTGCATTCCTACATTAAATCCAACGCGTTTATTGAAATCTCATTCCATTGTAACACTGTGACAATCTCTCCACGCAAGTGTAACAAAAGTCTTAACTCGTACACAAAGAGATTTCATCATAGTTGCTCTATTAGAATGGCTGTGCTTGTAAGTGTGTAGCCTCAACAAGTAGATATGATTAAAACCCGGGAAAGCTGTTTGTCTTAAAATATTTTAGACTAGTTTGTTTTTAGATTGCAGTTTCCCTTCAGCAGTTGTACTGAGTATATTTATGTCATTTTTGTTGCTCATGTAATACTTGAAAAATAGTTATCTCTGTGTCCTGTTTCCTGAAGAGGTGAACTGATGAAATAACTGTAATGTGGAAAGAGATGTGTGATGAGATGTCATGAAATCATTCCATGGACTTATGTTAACATTGGTACTTTAAATTTGGCCACTGCATTTAGCACCAATCATTAGCAAAGGCTTAATCATTCCTTCCTTTTGCACTTTGGCTTTGCCTATTGATCATTGTATTCCCGTTCATTTAAGTTAAAATGCATAGAAAATGTGTTAATGTGTGAGCGCGGGAGTGTGAATGATTTGTGTTTGCAGAGCTTCTCTAGAATTGTATTTAAAGTCTTAAAGAAACATAGTGATTTAATTTGTCACTGCACTTTGACTTTGCTTATTTCATTTGTTTCATATCAGACAAGGTGATTGTATTCTGGAAATTATTTGTTTTAGCCAGATTCCAGCCAGTACGTTTTGATCTTTGAAAATACTTGTTATCATTATTTGCTCATTTGTTTCCAACGTTAAATGTCTTGCAACATTGTGTTCTTATTGTACTTCAATTTCATCTTGGTTATCATTTTGAGATCTGCTATGTTGTACTGTGGTCTCCTGTCACCCTCCAAAGAGAGACCGAGAAATGAGATGAAAATGAACAAATAGGCTAAACGAAAGGTAATGTTATATGAATGTGTTGTGACTAACATTCAGAAATGACCACTGTCCCTGCAGCGCCTGTTTCAGCATAAAGGTAACAGAGCGCAGAAATTATATTAATTTCAACTTGTGATCACCAAAATAAATAGCACTGCAAATATTATGTGGAATAAGCTATGTAAGTTGCTTGGCATGTACTCTGACATTGTGTCCTTATGTTGGATGTGAGAAATGCTAATGTCATCACTTGCAATTAAAGTTGTTTTGTAAGACAGATGGCTGCACATGTGGTGAATTATTGCTTTGTTGGTTTTTACAAGTTAGGGGTTACTATGTTCTTTATAGGTCCATGGTTACTACACAGAAGCCTTGATGTGACCTAAATCTTTAAAGACGGTTATATTACTGTTAGGTGCTTTGTCCCACACAGTTCTAACTTGTGATGAGAAGCTACAAAGAAAAATATCATGATCCACTGTTTATTGTAATGTTATTAAAGTTATTGACTTTCATGAATCAAAATAGGCTAGTATCTTTTTTAGTTTAATTCATTTCAAATGTAGGCCTATATGCTACACGGCCTTACACATTGCTTCACTTGTAAACTGTGCTCACTTTTATTTACTCCAGTATAATTTAAGGGCCTGCGTCCCACGGAGAAACCATAGCTATTATACAAAAACCCAGGGGAAGCGAAGGGGGTAGGAACCTTTACCAGCGCCTGAGGATATAACATACCGTTCCAACACAAGTTACACAAAAAGAAATGCTGCCTTTACTTGTATCTCGTAGCCTCGTAATTATGGTTACATGATCCAACGTAAGAATATTTGGTCGCTTTACACCTCATACTGTATTACATGACATCTAAGTACTTTCACTTGTACAACATGTATCTAGACGGTTTTGGTTCATGATTTATATTAGCCGCGACACCCCAGTCACTGTCAACTGTTAATAGGTCTGTAAGAAAACTAGATATCCCGGAGCTTTCGATAGTTCCTGAAGGCAGCAGACCAGCCCTGTCTAAAATAAATAATTCTGTCGCCAACGTAACATTAACGTGAAATATCAGCGGAGACTGAACAACTGACAATAAGCCTATTGTCGAGATAACCTCAACGGACCGGCTTCACATAACAATAAAATGGTAATCTTATTCAGCGAGTTTTTCGAATAAGAAAGTACCGACGAAATGACATAGTGGTTAGCGAAGCACAGCTAGCTTAACTTAGTTCCGTGTGTTATACTGCAGTGTGGCTAAAAGCTAATGTCAACGTTACCGGAATGTGTCTTCGTTAGTAAACTATCGCATCGATACATTATTGTACAATATTGTTATATGATTGTTATTGTTGCTATAGCGCCAGTCTTTTGCAAAATGTAATTAAGGTGCAGGGCGTAAGTAAGCTTACCAAACGTGTCATTAAACGTGTCAAGGAGTCAGTTAAGAGACACCAATTGCCATTATGTGTTTACAATCCGGTGCATTACATAGACGAACAACAATCTTTCAGAAGTCTTAAAAATGTAAAGACACTTAGATGTTGTCCATCAATTTCAATGAATTTGCAGTTGCCTTTCGCATTAACGTCACGCAGATCCGCATGGCATGATCCGATATGGTCATACAGGTAATTTAAAATGACAAATCATTTTAAGCGTTTGAGTTGTGTATTTGAAAAACCTGCATTAAAATAATGGCCTGGTAAATAAAAAAAAGTATTCGCCACCATTAGGGAAGTAGATCTTCCCAGTGGCAATAAAAAGAAGTCGGACAAATTCGTTGCTTGTTGATCTTCCAAAATCTAGTATGCTCAAAACTCAAGGCAACCAATCATGGCCCAAAAGTTTGGAACTACATGTTAGATCTGCCAAGTCTTTTGAGATATTTTAAGATACCGATGGAGACTCCCTTCGTCTCATTGGCCTAAAAATTCATGAATTCATTCATTCTAGCTGACCATCCTGACCATGACTGTTTGTTCTTAGTGTGCACACATGGCACAGACACTATATTGTATATTCCATTTGTATTGTATTTATTTTCTTGCTTGTACAGCACTTTGGTCAACTACAGTTTATTTTTTAACTCTAGTCTATAAATAAACCTGACTTGACCTGACTTGGCTTCCAGCTGAAGGAACCCAAATCATTCCAGCTAGATTTCAACTTGGCATTTTGTGTGTAATCACTGTCTCTCTTTGTCACTTTGACTCACACTAACACATTTTCAATGCATAGATCCCGGAGTTGTCCAACCCGTCCGTGCTTATGAGGGACCCTGAGAGGGTACAGGAGATCCTCCAGTCCATGATGAAGGCTGGTTCCAACACCATTCAGGTACAACAGAGATAATGTCTCCATATGAAATATTTGCCCTATATGGACAATATGAATACAAACAAATGACCTTTATTTTACATTTTTCATCCAGGTGATCTCCGATTTTGACATGACCCTAACAAGATTTGCTTTCAATGGCAAAAGATGCCCTACCTGTCACAGTAAGTTAACAGACAAAATATCTGAGGTTGTCAGTCATGCATCTAAAGGTTTGTTTTGACAAAAACTTGTTTCATTGCTGTGTTTGTTTTATTTGCAGATATTCTGGACAACAGTAAACTCATCACTGAAGACTGCAGAGAAAAGGTAGGAATGATGCTAATGGGGGCGCCTTTAGCTCTGTCGGTAAGGCGTCCCTTTCCCGGGCCGGGCCCAGCAGCAGACCCGGGTTTGATACCCGCCCGCGGTCGTTCTCTGCATGTCACTCCCCTCTCTGCCCCATTTCACCTCTGTCTCTCTGCACTATCAATAAAGCATAAAAATGCCCAAAAAATATCTTTAAAAGAAAAAAAAAGGAATGATGCTAATGCCCCAAATCAGACTTTATATTGGACGGACTAGAGCCATGAAGTAAACTATATTTATCCAACAGATTCTCCTCATTTAAGCCACAACGGGGACAACATGATATATTGCATTTAATACCAACGTTAGATTTTACAAGTGAAGTGTATATGCTAATTACATTTTGAAATTAAATTTCAAGTATTAGACTTTCTATTAAGTATTTCAATTATAATTTCATTTGTTTAAATGTATTCATTCATTTGGTCAGTCATATTCAGTCCGTCTACCCTCCAGTGAGCAGCAATGTGATGAATGAACACATTCATACAAACTGAACCATGAGATGTGAATTGAATGTTAAGGCTCTTTGCTGTAGTCTTCCTGCTGTTACATCTTTTCATCATTCCTTTTTTGTATCTGCAATGTGCAACTGTTTTCCAAAAGACCAATTTTTGTTAAAGTATATTGGGTGAATTATTGTCTGGACTTTTCTAAAGTATTTAAACCATAGAGAGATACATATCATCCCTGAAATGCATCCTAATGGTTTCACTCCTAGTTCCTGGGATATAATCTGACAAACAGTCTAACTGGGTAACGTGCAGCAGTTTTCTGAGTATTTTTCATGTCTCCATCAGCTGAAGGAGCTGCTCAACACATACTACCCTATAGAAATCGACTATACACGGTCAATAGAGGAAAAGCTGCCGCTTATGGTGGAGTGGTAAGTATCTTCTGCATATTTTCTTAAAACTATGATATTGTCTGTGTTGAGAATTGGTGTTAAAACTCTAAGGACACTCTTGTGAGTTGATCAACTTGAATGTATTCATTCATAATATTGTTCTGTATCTCACAGGTGGACTAAAGCCCATGAAATACTGGTCAAGCAGGAGATAAAGAAAAACCTGTTGGCCACGGCGGTAGGGGAGTCTGATGCCAAGCTGAGGTCAGAAAACCTCCATAGACCATAATGTATTTTTGATGGATACAATGTTGTAAAGATTTGGTGATAACAGGTACTCTGGTGTTTGAACAGGGATGGCTACCAGCTCTTCTTTGACCACCTGCACAAGCACAGCATCCCTCTGCTCATCTTCTCTGCTGGAATAGGAGACATTCTAGAAGAGGTGATTCTCCAGGCCGGGGTCTTCCATCCAAACGTCAAGGTCTTCTCCAACTACATGGACTTTGATGAATCCGTGAGTATATAGCCACACACCATACAAATAGGATTTGCTCCCCACACACCATGGACTGACCTAATGCATTTGGCTCTCTATTCGCTGGTACAGGGAGTGTTGAGGGCTTTCAAGGGAGAGCTGATTCACATCTACAACAAAAGGGAAGGTGCAATGCTCAACACTGGCCATTTCGAGGAGCTGCGGGCGCGGCATAACGTGCTACTGCTGGGAGACTCTCTGGGAGATCTGACCATGGCTGACGGGGTGCAGGACATGGAAAACATCCTCAAGATCGGGTTCCTCAATGACAAGGTACATGCGATATGGGTATTCAATAAACTTTGTCGAGATATTGACATTTTTCCTTTTATCATTTTAATACACTTCTCGTCTGTTTATTTTCTCAGGTGGATGAGAGGAAGAAGTCATACGTAGACTCATATGACATAGTGTTGGTAAAAGATGAGACCTTGGAAGTCCCCAACGCTATACTGCTCTACCTCACTGGCAATAGATGAACTGCAGAAGAATTGACAATACCTATGGCCATTGGGTATTGGACAGTCCAGTGTCATAAGCTGTGGAGGCTGCCGACACCTTGCTCAGAGAGTGCCAGTTAAACATCACGTTTACGAGTCGATGTCACCATTTCTCTATTTTTGTCCATCTGCCTTCCTCTCACATATATGGCAAAACTGCTTTTAGGCCTTTTATAGCCATGGTACTGTCTACCTACTGTGCCCTTGTTTGTGTGTGTGTGTGTGTGTGTTTTTTTTTTTTTTATGTTTTTTTGGGAAGATTGATTTTGACACTTTGTCATCATATAGGATGTAATGACGACCACGTACTGCCAAACAGTTTTCCAGCCAGATATCCAGAAGTTCTCTTTCAGATAAATTTAACTTAGTTTTAAAAAATGTGTAACATTATATAACGGTATCACATATGACCTGTAAGAACTGACTGCTACCTCAGAAGTGTCTCAATGTTAAAAACAAGAATAGTATTTTCAAAAGTTTGTAAAGATTTTACAAGATTTACCTTCTGTCGTTTAACTGTTGGGATGTCTGTCACTTTCTGCACTCCAGCAAACTAAAGTTTACTAAAACTTTATTACTGAGGGGAAAACAACTTTTGTCTGTCTTATGTGGACAACATGCCATGGTCAATAATGTATTTTCTGCATTTTTTTTCTCCAAACTCAACCTTTTATGTTCCAACTGAAATAAAATGTGGTCGACTTTACTGATCATGTTTCATTAACCAAATGTTTCCATTAAAATGCAGGCCACTGAATGAAAACCTACAGGATTAGCTAACATGTTATTGTACATGGATAGTGTTGAAAAATAAACAAGTTTTGGTCTTCATTTTATTATAAAACTTTATTTTTCACAACACATTTCATCATATCATTTTCTATATGAATTATTGTACCAAAAAACTGTACAACCAGTGGTTTTCAATCATATGAGGCACTGCAACGACTACTAATTGATCAAAAAATTAAGAAGATCCCAGGCCAAATTGTTTAAAAGTCAAATGTGCCATTTTCAACAGAACAATCTCCACAGACCATTTTCTTCCTTTTAAATTTGCAACATACTGACCGTCCAATATGCATGCTTTCTTGTGCCGTCAATGGTGTGAACCTCCAATAGAATGGTTTGACTAGGCGTTTCTACAGCAGGTGTAAGATGGCGTGGATCTATTTTAAGTGAATCTAGAAAAGTGAACCGACTGCCTAAAGGCTCCACAAAGTTTCCGGCTCTCAAAGTCTTTCAAAATAGTGCCATGTCAGTTGCGAAGATGAGCATAACGTGAACCTTCAGAATACTGTCCCT
The DNA here is from genome assembly GCF_949987685.1 of Ammodytes marinus. NCBI lineage: Eukaryota > Metazoa > Chordata > Actinopteri > Uranoscopiformes > Ammodytidae > Ammodytes > Ammodytes marinus. The sequence goes on from NC_137220.1 coordinate 11,241,779, forward strand.
TTTACAACTCGTCTTTGGTCACTTGTTGAGACTCCTGATTCGACGCAACGCTCAGCTCACGTTCCAGAATCTTCCCATCCTTATTGCTGTCCTGGTTATTAAACATGTCCTTAATGATGACGTCGGCATCCATCCCCGGCCGAAGGCGACCTTTGCCCTCTTTAACTTGGAGCATGATGAAAGCTGAAAACTGGAGAAAACAGGACAGTGTTAAAAGCATTTCAACTACTTAACCGAGGCTTTAAAAATGAACCGAATTGACAGAGACTGGGGCCTAGTTTGTCTGCTTACCTCCTCTAGAGGAACTTTTTTGTCACCATTGAGGTCCATGGCAGGAAAGAGAGGATCGGGCCCGTCTCCCAGCCACACAAACATGTAGCCTTTGGGTACGCCCTTGTTCAGCTTCACTAGCTCCAGCTCAAAGAAGAGCACGGCACTCCCGGGGACTTCTCCAGCTTAAAGCCACGATAGAGGAGAGAAGATGTGATTCAGGGTAAGCAGAACGTGTGTGTGTGTATGTATAGTTGGATCTGAAAAGTTCCAATGACTGACCTCCATTTTCACCATGTCCCCAGTGAGGTGGAACCACCACCAGCCTCCTCTCTCCTTCACACATGCCATTCAAACCCTCCTCCAGACCCAGGATCAAGTTTTCTTCTCCGAGTGTCGTGATGGAAGCTGATTTGTAATCGTCTCTGTAGATGGACACAAAACGTGTGACAGTAGTTAAAAAAGCAATAAAATCAACTAAATTCTAATTCATACACAACGTTGAGCCATGCTTGATGTATGTGCCGTTGTCATTGATATGTTGGTATGCTATCTGCAATTTCCCAGCCCAATTTAATCCATCAGTCAAGGAGCTAGCAATGATTACATGCAGGAGTAGGAGGAGGATGCAGTGTAGCAGAGTGAACAGCAGAGGGTGCTCACGAGGAGTACAGCAGGGTGCCATCCATCAAGGAGCAGTTATAGCGATAGTGAATCAGGTCGTCAGCTTCACAGGTCAAGCTGCATTCCTCAGGCTTGTGGGTCACTTTAATTTGGACTGAGTCTTTAGGGTTGTGGAAATCTATGACGTGAATGTCAAAGACCAGCACAGCAGAGCCGGGAATGAGGTTTTCTACAATGGGAGAAAAAAAAGAAAAAGATCGTAAACAAGGACGTTCTGGTTTATTTGTCCGTTCCAGATCTATTTTCAATCTTCACGAGCTCACCAACTCCATCTCCACCATACGCCAAGTGAGGAGGGATGGTGATCCTTCTCTTCTCTCCCATACACAGCCCGTGCAGCGCTTTGTCCACCCCTTGGATCACATAGCCCATGCCGATGTAAGTGTTATAGGTGCTGTTTCGCTGGTAGCTGTCAAACGGAAGCATTTAACTTAAGGTCAATTTGAATGTTTCTCAATATAGTGTATTATTGCTTTCTGAGAACGAAGAAAATTTTGAAAAAACCTTGAGTCGAAGGGCGTGCCATCCTGGAAGGTACCGTTGTAGTGATAGCGGATGAAATCTCCAGTCACCGTCCGGCGGCCGCAGCCTTCAGGCACCTCCTTCACCTCCACTGTCAGATCATCCTTATTGTTGAACAGGTCAACCAACAGCACGTCAAACACTAGTGTAGCCTGAGGGGGGACCCGAGTTCCTATTGTGGGGGAAAAAAGTGTAATTGCATGATCCCTAGGAGAATATCAATTAACAACTGACTTGAGTGTCAAGTCTGATATGTCAGTTTCACACATGCAAACAGAAGCATTTGTGTGATAGTCTCCGCTATCAAATGCTGAACAATCAAAGTAAAGGCTCGCTGTAATAGATGTCCTAAAGCCCATTTGAAGCTTAAGTTTGTTGTTATACCATACTAACATGACATCAAATTCTTTGAAAAATGATCAGTAGTAATTCAACTTAAATTAGATGTATTAGTTATAGCCTACTGACTAAATACAAAGCTACAGTTGCTCTGAGAGCTGCAACTTAAGAAAACACATGCAAATTTAAGAAAACATCACACAAAACCTTGCCGATTTGACAACACATGCAAAGCTAGAACAACCAAATACAGAAACTTGCTGCGAGTGGCATGTGTCCCAGCCGTGTTAATCCGTTTTAACCGTCCCCAGGAAACAAATCTGAGATAAACTTCTGTATTTGGTGTGTTTTGAAATTGTTTAGACACTAGCCAAGTTATTAGTCAGTACCAGAGCCGTTCACTCCATATGCCAGGAAGGGTGGGACGGTGATGATCCTTTTCTCCCCGACACACATGCCTAGGAGACCCTCTTCCATGCCTTTGATGAGGTCGCCCTGACCCAGGTACGTGTCATAGGTTGTGTTCCTCGAGTAACTAAAATGTAAACACAATTCAAAGTTCTTGAGAATAACAGAAACATGAGAAGTATTAGCGGTGTATCTTGCTGGTTTCATCACCATACGATATTAGATCGAGTAATTGGACAACGATACAATATTTGCCGATATCACAAAGTCTGCCACGATTCGACTTGGATTCGATTGAGCGACCTGCAATCGTTATGCATAGATTTAATTTAACACAAGCTGAAACATTTATATTAACTCACAAAATATCTAAGCTCTTCCAGATATTTAAATGAAAAACAATCCATTCTTTTAGTGGAAAAAGTGTCACAATGAGAGATTGACAAAAAATAAAAGCATGTATTAAAGATGACGATATGCATCAATGTTTGGGTGTTGCATTGATACGGTTACATATTTTGCCAATGAATCACTTGATATATCAATATATATATCAATGTATTGTTACACCCCTAAGAAAGTTGGTTAAATGTTGAAACCTAACCTCTCACCCTACAGTACACCAACCTGCAGCCTCACCTGGAGTCGAAGGCATCCCCATTTAACAGTGTGCCGTTATAGTGGTAACGGAGAAAATCTGATTCCACGGAAGTGCGGTTGCAGCTCGGAGGCTTGCTGAGTGTATGGATCTGGACCTTGTCCTCAGTGTTCCATATGTCCAGCAGGATAACATCGTACACCAGCACAGCGTTAGGAGGAATGACTTCACCTGACAGAAGAGAATGGAACATATTGGAGTAAAAGCAGCACAGATAACGTGACCGACAAAGTGCAGTTTTTAGGCATCATGTTTATAGCTTACCTGTTCCGATGTCTCCGTAAGCCAGGTGTGGCGGGATAGTGACCCTCCTGCATTCATTGACACACATTCCCAGAAGGCCGCGGTCCATCCCTGAGATGAGTCTGCCCAGGCCCACCTGGCTGATGAAGGCTGTGCCTCGGTCATGACTGGAGAAAGAAAGGGGAGGGAGTGGATGAGAACAAGCTGAGGGAGCAAAGTAGGAAGAAACGCTATGAAGAAAATAAGAAAAAGAAAACTGATTTTTTTTTTAAGATACCACATCTCCATGTTACAGCGAGTGTCATAATAATGTATGGTGCTATACAATCAATGTTTTTTTTAACATCAGCTGCTTTATTTAAATGGGCTCCCATTATTTTAAATCGTTTTGTACATTTTATGTTGAGGGTTGTTTGCATCACGGCAATAAAAAGGCCTAACCACTCGGAAAAACTCAATCTTCTGTCTGCAATTAACTTTGGGATACCATATCACTGCAAAACTATTCCTGATGCATCGAGAGAAATAAATTAAATCTGACTGACACGTGTGCAGTTTTATCTCAGATGCAGGAGATGAATCAGGAAGGGACTTCTTGTGTTTATCATAGTGGTAGCCTAAATAACGGGGAGCATAGAAATAGCCTTTATTCAACACCCTCTGACTGACCACTGGAAACATTGTGTAGGAAAAAAAAACCTACTAGGCTATTACATGCTTGCACTATTTACACGTGATGTGTATTGTTACTGTAGCTAAACTTTAAACATAGGCTACAAACTATCGTTCCTGTACAAAGACAGTACAGATACATTGTTGACGCAGTGAATGAACGCAGCTGAATGAAGTGAAATTAAAGGGTGTGTGTGTGTTCGATGTTAAAGTTCACCTGGAGCCAAACGATTTCCCGTCTGCATTCAAGGTACCGTTAAAATGATAACGGACGAAATCTTCTGATTGCACTTCTCGAGGACAAACTTTCGGCATTTCGTACCGATCGATTACAACGTCCACTAATGGCCCCGGGTTGCATTTCACAGAGGCTACATGAAGGAAAAATAAAAGCGAAGACAATGCCAGGTCCATAGTGACGATGAGTGCGGAAGAGAAGGAGAAAGAGAGAGAGAGAGAGAAATAGCCCGTCTGTCTGCCAGTGGGGAGATGAGGCTGGAGCGGAGAGAGACGAACCGCAACAAGTTTGGGACGGTGGAGCCGTGTCAAAACAGATGGAATGAGATCTCCTGAGGCGAAACTTCCGGTTGGGATTACAGAATAAATTATTTCTCCAAAATATAATAGAATATGAAGAAACTGGCCATTATAATTATAATGATGAACTTTGACTTTTAAATAAATAGATTAAAAAATTGAATGCATACGCGTTTTCTACAAGGGAAACATCTATTTTTTCAATTAGGACCCTTTTTTTATTTTTATTTGTTAAGAACAAAATAGACATATAACAAAAGTAGGCCCATTTAAAAGATTAATAGGCTAAAAATACAAAAACATAAAAAGATATGAAAATAACGAAAGTAAAGATGAAAAGGAACATTTAAATAAAAAAGTATTTCCCACTAATTAATGTAACTTTAATGAAAATCAAGCTGATACCGAATGATAATGTTGTTCAGTGTGATTTGATCAAAATAAGCCTATAGGGAAATTAAAAATGGCCGAGGATTAAAGTGGAAAAGGTTGGACAATTGTATTCTAAATGGTAACACTTTACAAAGGTGCACACAATTGTAGTAACTACTAGGCCTACATAGTTATTACCTACTACAGTAACTAAAATTAAAATTTTTTTTTAGTAACTACTACTACATAGTTATGCATTTTTTATTTATGTTTTAGTAACTACTACATAGTTTTGCATTAGCTATGCATAACATATTACAAAGTTGTTTTAGTACCTACAACACATTTCTGCATTACCTACTACATAGTTATTCAGTAACTATACCACAAACTATAAAGTTATTCAGTTACTACTACATAGTTATTGAAAAGTTATTTGACTGGGAATCAATCCCCATTGATTAGTTACTAATACACAGACTGGGAGTTACTGGTAAGTGAAAAAAAAGCTAGTAGTAGTAGGTAATGTATAACTGTAGTACTTAACATTAACATTAAAAACGATGTATTAGGTATGGTAATGCATAACAAACATATATATATATATAGGGGAGAACGGGGGAATCTGAGGCATCGGGTAATGTGAGCCACCCCCTGTATCTAGGCAATGGAAAACATTTGTGGTCATGTGAGATATATGTTTTCAAGCCCCTCTCATTTCCCCATGGCCCTGAAAGAGAGGACCTCACGATGCTGTGGTAAGCATGTTTTTTTCACCAAAATAGGTATTTTGCATGTAAAAGTACATTTTCTTGCTGTCAACTTAATCAACTGTTGTGCCAAAGCAAATGTATTCACGTAGAAAAACCTCTATCATACGTGTTGATGAACTACCAACATATGAAACCATGTGATGCTGATAACTGAAGATTAGCCTGAAATGCTAAGAGAGGTAGTTTTTTCTCAAATTGTGGTGGTGGGGGAAAGTGAGCCAAATGCTGTGGGGGAAAGTGAGCCACTGTCTCACTTTCCCCCACCATGAGGCACAAGTTAAGTTTAGTCTTAAACATATTTTAATGTAATATTACATGACATATGTTTTATTTTAATGTCATACACATTGTAGAAAAGCCATCATGCCAAGGAAATACACCAGGAAGACGACCTGGGGCAACCACACGGAAAGAGCACCTTCTCATCTTTCCCTGTAACCTTCAGGGCTGGAATGTAGAGTAGGGCTAGTTGTAGAGTATGACAGGCTGATGTTATAATCCAGTTGGGTCTTCTCCTGTGTTCTGAGTCCCAGGCTGTTCTCGCTGGTTCTGATTTTCCTATGCTTTGACCCCCAGACACTAGCTGGCTCTAAGGGTCCTGTGTTCTGACCCCCAGACTGTGTTCTAATCTAACTGGTTCTATCTTTCATTTGAATCTTATTAAAACCTTTTGACTTATGATATGTTGTATTTGATTTTGTTCAGAGTTACTTTCAAGTGTTTATAAAATTTGCTTTGCTTAATTGACCAAACCCCATCATTCTTTTACTAGTCCGACATTAGTTCTGGAATGTGTGGCTAGCTTTCAGGATTCTTACTGTTACAATATGTGTTGTTATGGTAGTTTCAGAGTGGAAAAAGTAAATGGATCAGTTTACCCCACAACTGGGGTAAAGTGAGCCACATGACAACTTTTTTTAAAACAATCATATTTTCACTGCCCTTTGTCTTGAAAGAATTCTTCTAATGCCCATTTCTAGGAAACATCCTGAATTAATGGGAAATGTGTAAATTTGAGTGATAAATCATTTTAGCTTGCTTAGAGGGGAGCAAATGTAAAAAGTGGCTCAGATTACCCCGTTCTCCCCTATATATATATATATATATATATATTAAAATTATATATAAAAATTGTCATTAAAAAAATAATTGAAAACCCCATGCAATAGGTAATGCATAACTGCATACTAGTTACTAAAAAAAATAATAAAAACCTATGTAGTAGTTATCTATGTAGTAGTTACTAAAACAACTAAAAAGAAAAATTTAGGATTTACTAAAAAACAACAAAAAATATATAGTAGGTAGGCCTAATGCATAACTATATAGTAGCCTAGTTACTAAATATATATATATATATATATATGTGTGTGTGTGTGTGTGTGTGTGTGTGTGTGTGTGTGTGTGTGTGTGTGTGTGTGTGTGTGTGTGTGTGTGTGTGGGTGTGTGTGTAGTAGGTAATAGTAGCCTAGTTACTAAAAAAACTAAAATTATGTAGTAGTAGTTACTACAATTGTGTGTACCTTGTTGTAACTGTAAAGTGTTACAGTTTAAACCAGGGTTGTAACTGTTTTCTGGTTACTTACCCTTTTTTGTGTTTAAGTTATTATATCTTGAACAGCTTTAGAAAAGTCAACTAAATCTTAAACAATCAGATACACATACAGTAATAGGCCTATGTTTATTTATTTAACAGACGTGTGCGTTTACTTTGTTCTTTTATTATGAATGAAACTTCCGGTTCTGTCCCTCCGCGCTGTGTTTTACTTTACGCGTGTTTCGGGTCATACCCTCCACGGTGCAGCAGGAGGAGTGGCCCCCCGGGCCCCCACCCCCTCTTTGATGGAATTCTGCAAACGTGTAATTCCAGACCGAGGGAGTTCCCTAATTTCACTCACGTATGAGCTAAACCGGAAAAGTTAAACATGCCTCCACATAATTTTAAGTGATATTTTAGGCTATGTCATAGTAAAGCATGACTCCCTGTCTTTGTCTACATAGCTCGGACTCCTTACAACCATCTCACTCAGACATCAACCCAAATAGCCTGTCTTTGACATTACGACAATGAAAAGTTACATATATTGTGGCTCAGGGGATAGATTTGACCAGGTGTGATAAGTCAACTATGCAAATGGTCTTTTATGCTCACCAAACCAAGTCCCAGCTTGTCAGTGTGCTTGGAATGTAGATACAAATCACAACCAGGCTGAAAATACACAAGACAGAATCAGACTTTATAGCCTATTTTGAACATGCATTATCTGCCTGCAGTTTTAGAGCTGAAATTAAAATGAATAGCCTACATTTATTAATAAAATGTCAACAGTAAGATGTTGTTATTTTGTTTCATTTTGTTTCATGCTTCTGTTCTGTGTTATGACCACACAGTACGTGGTTATGACCCTGGAAAACTCTTAAGAAAGTGACACTCTCCCTTTTCATGAATCCAAACTCAGACTGGGACGTCTGTGTCAAGCAAGAAAGAGTTACTACCGTTTAAACAGGAAGTACGTATTCACTTTTTCAATGTAATTTTGAAGAATTGCACATATAGCTGCATAACCCAGTTTACTTGCACGACTGATTCATTTTATCATATTTAGTCCTACATAATATTTTGTTTGATACTTTGAAAAGCCCAAGGGTTAGCCAGGAGTTTAAACAGTAGCCTATTGTCAGCAGACACACAAATATTGTATTTATTTTTATTGCTACTTATTTGAACTTATTAACGTTACCTTGCTCTCCTTTAACCACCTCTGTTTGACTGTTTATTGAATGTGCTTTTTTTATATATATATATTTGGGCATTTTAATGCTTTATTGATAGTGTAGAGACAGAGTTGAAATGGGGCAGAGAGGGGAGTGACATGCAGAGAATGACCGCGGGCTGGAATCGAACCCGGGTCTGCTGCTGGCCGAGGTCCATGGGGGGGACGCCCTACCAACTGAGCTAAGGGCGCCCCTTGACTGTGGTTTTTGACATAGGCTACATATTAGATTTGTTTGTGTTTGTGGATGAAGTAAGCTGCAAATTAATTGCCCTTCTTGTTGTCTCATCATATCTGAAAAAAATTGAACCTGGAACTTGAAAATGTCAAACAAAATAAATTTGACTTTTCTCAAGTTTAGGCAATTTGGAAAAGGTGTTTGTAATTTTGAAAAATGTAATGAATGAGAAACGACAGGAATGTTTTTAAGGGTGAAGGGCTGTAACAATAAATAGGCCCACGCCTACCTATGAAATTAAATCTAACTCAACATTTAAAAGAATCAGAGATATACTAGGCTATCTATGATCAGAGCCGATCTCGTAAATAACTTGTGACTTTTATTTTGAAGGTGAGAACCAGAAGTTCTTTTTTTCAGCATCTGGATCGATGCAGCTTTCACAGCCAGATAGCTACGTGCGAGCAGACATGAGCGTTCCCCGGTAGGCCTAAAGAAAAGGACATTTCCTGATCCATTCAAAACAAGGACAGTCTCGTGCTGGAGCCGGCGGTGGAGGTGATGATGCTCCTAAGAAGCTTGTGCCTGCTGCTTGTCCTCCCGGCGCTGCTGGAGGCTCAGTATGAGAAGTACAGCTTTAAAAGTTTCCCTCAGAAAGACGTGATGCCTCTGGACACCGCGTACAGCTACGCGATGGAGCAGTACCGGGCGCAGAACTGGGCTGAGAGCGTCAAGTACCTGGAGCTCAGCCTGCGGCTCCACCGGCTGCTGCGGGACAGCGAGGCTTTCTGCGGCCGCGACTGCAGCACCGTGAGCAGGGACAACGACTCTCTGTCCACCGACATCACCCTGCGCGTCATGCGCCACATCCTGCACAGGGCTGCGTGCCTTAAAAAGTGCAAGGCGAATTTTCCAGTGTTTAGCCTCACGTACCCACGCAGGGATTTACTGGAATCGTTCGAGCAAAGGATACCGTATCGGCAAATCCAGTATGCATACTTCCAGGTGAGACCATTGGCTTGATGTGTCGAGTGTTGTGGAGTGCAAAACAGATGTGGGTCTTTTCCACTGAAATCTGAACTTACTCCAAATATTTAAAAAATAATGTTTTTTTAAATTTAATACGACACACTCTAAGCTCCCAAAGTGTAGCCTATGTTAGCCTATATAGATGTGATATGAATTCATTACAGGACTGTTGTGCTTTTCTGTGCGCTTTGGCCGTTATAAACTTATTGGGATATGTTATACACGCAGGTAGATCTAGCATCAATAGTGCGTAACGGGCGCAATCGCTAAACAAAATAGTCCTATGTGCAGTCGGTTATTTTAGCCAGATTGGTTCGGTCTGACTGAGGAAACTTCTAGCAGCCTAATCGAGATGTGCAGTTAAACTTCCCTGCGGCTTGGTTGCGCCCTCCTGCCGACCGAACAGGAGTTGAGCATGTGCCACGTCTCTTCCAGTGTTCCCCCCTCAAACAATCCCGCTATTCTTCCCCGTCAGACGTGGTTTGATGGGGACTAGGTATAGGTCGGCTTCTGAGGCAAAGACACTGATCTTTTTGTTTTTGATTCATGAAGTGCAAATACAGGGTTCTCCAGTTAAAACTCCATGATATTGTAGACACAATTCACTCTCCTCTATTCTACCACCAGAATCCCTTTAACTCTGAATGCTGTGAGCTTTGTAATTGACACTCATCACACCAATAGACTTTGTGTGAAACATTTGAAGTAATTTCTAGTTTTATCTGCTCTTAACCAGTTTGGTCAATTCAAAGGTGAATCAGTCCATATGGTAATGTAACAGTGGCCCATGACAACGATCACACTTTGAATAAACTTAATGTATTTGTTTTATGACATTGAACCATGAATATAAGTGATTTATAAGCATCAAAATGCTATTCTCTTCTGGTGTTTGGTGAGAGATGGTAGCCTATTTCATATTCCAGAAGCCCCAAATACACTGTCCACTCAAACTGTGATGCACTATCTATTCTTCCTCAGATTAGAAACGTAGAGAAGGCCGTGGCAGCTGCCCACACCTTCCTGAAGAAGCACCCAAACGATTCTCAAATGACCAAGAACATGGACTACTACAAGACTCTGTTTGATGTAACCAAACATCTCATCGACCATGAGGAGCAGCCGTACGAAGTCAGTAAAATAACCCTGTCGTTCCTGGTTAAAGTCAGTGTTCCAACTCTGTCTAGAAAACTTTTCTAAATGTTGTCTCTTTTTTATCCAGAGTGTTTTCCTGAAGAGTGTGACGCTCTACAACAGCCAGGACTTCAGCAGCAGCGCCCGGAACATGGAGCAGGCCATCACGCAGTACTTTGAACTATACAGCGTCTGCCTGGCGGGCTGTGAGGGCTCATACGAGATCGTAGAGTTCAAAGACTTCTATCCCACACTGGCAGGTGAGAAGAAAGACTTAAGATCTTAAGAGCAGTTCAGTTCAGTATGTCTTTAAAGGTGCACTATGCAGTTTCCAGGGAGGGGGATTTGTTTACATTCGCAGAGTGTGCAATTAGCTTTCTAAGCACAGCAAGTCTACATGTAATTCTTAGTTTTGATAAGTTCTACAATCACAAATAAAAACAATAGTTTGAGGCACCTGGAACCAAACCTCAGACTGTAATATGTTTGTCATCAAAACTGTGGCGCCTGCTGACAACAGTGAAACAGTAGCTTTTCAGGTAGCTTTCCAACTTCAAACAGGGTTCCGGGAATTCAAATTTCCTGTGAGGAAAGTTAGTTTATTCAGTTATAAAAATATACCATAGAAATGTTTTATTTCTTTGACACACCAAAAGTTACATAGTGCACCTTTAATTAGGAAAATAATATGTTTTTAATTTCTCCCTCAGATCTCTACACTGATGTGCTGAAATGTAAAGTGAAATGCGAACATAACCTGACGCCGAGCGTTGGAGGCTTCTTCGTGGAGAAGTTTGTGGCCACCATGTATCACTACCTGCAGTTTTCCTATTATAAATGTAAGAACTATGACAAAGAATGATCGCTTTTGGCATTAACACAGATTAAAACCCCATGTAAACCCAAATCCACAAAAGTCCTTCTAACTGATTTGATTTAGGCATATTTATCATTCCAAATGAAAGATATTTGATAAACTTTACATAAATTCGCTTTAGATGTGGCGGGGTATGCTCTTGTTCTTGTTACACAATAAGTATTTTGAAACAATCATAGCAGTTCTCTGCCCAAACAGTGTATACAAACAATGAATGTTGCCATGGAGACTGCTTGATAACCCGCACAGTCCGGTCAAACGGTCAAAAGCTTGTTCTTTTGACTAAGTTTTATAATATTCATGAACATTAATATAAGTCTGTATCAGATTTTTGAAAAGGCTTATTGAGACACCCAACTTTGATATTGATTGTTACTCTTTTAGACCAGGTTTCCAGAGGCTTTAACATGTGTTTCTTTGTGATCCATTGCAGTGAATGATGTAAAGAACGCGGCTCCCTGTGCTGCCAGCTACATGCTGTTTGACCGTAATGACCAGGTGATGCAGCAGAATGTGGTGTACTATCGCTTCCACCGGGAGCAGTGGGGACTGGAGGAAATGGACTTCCAGCCACGGCCTGTGAGTGAAATAAAGACTACTGTAGTTGAACTAGTGCTCCACTGATTGGATTTATTCAAGGCAACAGAAGGTTTTTGCAAAGTTCACAGTTGGCATGAAAATGTACACAATATATGGGTGGCAATTAGAAACCATGTTACGCTCGTAAAGACTGACTTGTTTGCCATCTGTGTTGCCTGGTGTAAAGTTGGAAGCAGGGCCAGCATACAGGCCTATAAAAATATTTGCCTTCTGAAGCTAAGTAAATTGTTCACTACTGTTTTAAGTACTTTAAGGCTTTCAAACTGAAAGCAGTAAACATATGGACAACAACAGGCCAAATGCGTTGCTATAAGAGCTATAAAACAGTTTGAAGTTGGTTTATTCTCGCCTGTTGATTGGGCCAAGACAAGGGCTGATGTCCCTTTTGTTTTTCAGGAGGCCCTGAAGTATTTTAACGAGACAACCAAGCAGAAGGAGATGCTGGAGTTTGCAATGAACTACCTTCAAACAGACGATGAGGTAAGTTGATGTCGTTTTTGGAGCTGCAGAGGGATGTTGTGAGCACAAAGTCTTTCTGGGAGTCAAATTTAGTTAAACTTTTTGTAATCAGAACTAAAATGGTGTTTTTTCTTCAATGTTTTTTTGTATCGTTTTCTCTTATTATAGGATGGAAAAAAGGTTTATGGGGAAACATTGTGAACAACTTGTATCCATGTGATATACAGAGCAGACATGTATGCTGTATTAGAAAATAAGCAAGTTTCAATTTCAGTTCATTTTGCGGCGACAGTTACAAATGTGCAATAATGTGAATTGCTTAAACATGTTATTCAAAAAAAAAGAAAAAGAAAAGGGTCAGCTAACCCACAGAGTAATCTCTATTACATACATTCATTCATCTACCTAACACTGATCGAATTAATTAACTATCCTCCATAAGCTACTGGTCATACCAGACCAAATTGAATTGGACACAGGTGTGTTTTATTTCTTGTGATCTCATTTGAATCAATATCATAAAATGATGGCTATAATCTGATATTTAGAAATAAAAAATTACACATTCGTAACTGTTTAAAGGACAGGTTCACCCAAAATAAAGACATGTTTTTTTACTGACTCAAAGTGGTGGTATCTCTACAGTTGCTTAGCTGACTTTATCTGATGAGGTTTTCAGATATCCTTCTCTCTTTTAACTGCACAAACAAAATTCCACCAATCTCCATTGTGCTGCGGTGGTGGCAGAGATTTCAGACATGTCCAAACCTCAGTGGAAAAAAAAACAAACTGTCTGCATGACATTACAACCATACCCCAGGGTTACATACTGCAGGTATGAGAATGGGTTTTCTAATCAACTTTTAACTTTAACTTGCCTCAACAACTTCCACTTGGCTCATTTACTGTATGTACTTACAAAGTACAAATTATATATGCATTCAACTCAACATTTCTTGAACATATTTATGTGCTATACATCTTGATGTACACTAGCTGACTATGGGCAAGCTGCTGTAAAATAGAGCTCAATATTTAAATCTTAGGGGCGATGAAAGGGAGAGAAACGGGGGGTGAAAGCGGCAGAAGTAGGAGGGGGGCTGTGTTTTCAGCAGCGTGTGGTATGTGGCTTGGAGGTGTTGGCCACTGAGGCTGAGCCACATCTATTTAGCTCCAGAGGTCAGCCCCTCCCATCCACACACACGCACACACACACGCACACACACACACACACACCGCCTTGAACTGCCAAGTAGGGAGGAGGACTTTGAGACAGTTTAGGCTGAATTGTAGGGTGCAAAAGTGACAGATTTAAAGTCATAAGGAGGAAAAACATCCGTTTTGTCAGATAGAAATGAAGAAAGATGCAAATGCTTGCTTGCTGTTGACTGTGATTGTTTTGTGTTACCTTTTTTGAGGACGTGGTGAGTCCAGAAGAAGTGGCCAACGCTCTCCCAGAGAATCCTGACGCTGAGTTTGAGGGAATGGGAGACTATGAGGAATCTTTCCTGGCTGATTGGTGGCAAGAACCCAAAACTAAGTGGGACGCCGGAGAGATCGCAGACTGACAAGGCTCATCTGCTGCACACAATGCTTCCTCACCCAGCTCTGTTCAACATCTCGTGACAGTTTACCAAATGATGTTGGCCAACCTGCAGACACACACCTCCATCCGCAACAGTATATAGCAGAAAATAACTCATGCACAGCTGTCTACTTTCACCCAGCTGAAAAAATAAAGGGACAAACGTATCCATCATGTTGATCAAGATCAGAGATTGACATGTTCTGTCTTGGCTGTCATCAGCCTTTTAAAACTTGTTATTTTTTATTATCAGTCATTGGCCTGTTTGCCGATGTTCGTCAGTGACTTTTCTACAGTTTTTTATTTAATGAAAGCTGAATGCCTCTGCATCGTGGTTGAAAGAAAATGCCGAACATTTTCTCAACCACTAACTGGTTGTTGTTATAATAATTTGCTTATAAATAAAGTGATATTTTAATATACTTTTTCTGTTTTTGTCACTTTATACCAAAAGTCATTTTGATTGCAGTAGTGGTGAAATGATTTACTTATACATTTTTATCCTAATTTAGATATTTTTTTAAATAATTTAGGATTTTTTTTGCAAACCGCTTTTTTTCTATCATAAATGAATTGAATAACACTGGGGTTATAAATGTTGATTTTCGATATTTTTGGATTTTTTAGGAACACAGACAGACAACTGAAAAAGTGAACACACAAATAAAAGACAAAATAAAATAAACAACTAACATGGCGTACTCTACTTCACAGATTTCTATGATATTGTTTAAACTAAAAGGTAAATGTTAAGCAAAAAATAAAAAGTCAAAAAGGTGTCATGAAGGTCACTTCAGCGCTGCTATAGTCCAGGAAAGGCTGCCATATCTGCTTAAATTTTTCTGCTTTCCCTGATATCTCATAACAGATTTTCTCCATATGTAGAGTGCTAGAGAATTCCATGAGCCACATATCGAAGCAGGGGGCTATCTCCTTATTCCAAACCTTAAGAATATTTTTTTAGCAATAACTATCCCATACTGGATAGACAAAGCTTTCGTACGACCTAAAGTCTCTAGTAGTTGTGATGAGCCTAGAATGGCTATTTTATTATTTGATTTTAAAGACTAATGTATATTAATTGATAAGAATTATCAACACATGCAGCCTCAGGCTGCTGTACCTCTAATGGTTCACAAATCAAGAAACGTTACACTGTAGATGTAATTACTTTTTCACTATTTTTCCTTAAACTACTGTTTGTCCCATCCTCACTGTAATTTTACACAAAAATAATTATGATATTTGAAAAATGTGCCGCAGAAAAACAGAAAACTCTCTGGGGTCTCTCCATCTAGTAAAACCATAAATAAATACAATAAGGCAGCGAGATGTGAGAGTTTGACGAGTGGTTTCATGTTTTAGCATTTTTATTTTCTTCCATTTCAATTCAACTACAAGCCTTAGTCCATTTCTTTCTCTTTTGTCTCATTCAAAAAGATAGTGTCTAGGAAAGATGGGATACGATGCATCTTGGTTCTCTTCTATCACCCCCCTAAACTTGAAAATCAAACAGATTGTTATTTGATACCAACTCTGTACATACTGTTATAATAACAATAGTGCATCTGTCATAGTGCAAAGCTCAAACAAACCAAACCGACCTCTCACACCCATACAGTTTCAGATAAGCTGCCTCCTGGACACTTTAATCTCATTTACAGTGGGGATCATTACAAAGCCTCTGGGCTGAGGCGTTCACCCAAGGCTCGGGGCTATCAACAAATGTACAAAAGTTTTTTTTTTTAATGACATTTAGGTGATAGCTGGAATGATAAAGTGAGTCGCGAGACAGCTAGCGCGGCTGCTACGCCACGTTTAAATGCATGGACAGAGTTGACTACAGTATAGATTTACAAATGGCTGTGTGTTTGCTGAAACAGATACAACTTATTTTAACATATAGCTTTTAAATAAATCTTCATACAGTGCAATAAACATTCAGAATATCTTGCACATATTTACAAAATTGGTGTGCATACAATTGGCAAGTGCTCATTTTTTTCTGTCGATACATGACATAAAAACAGTTGAATTCTTTATTAGTGTGCTGCCTTTAGGGTTCCATGGCTGCAGCGCACAACAGTAAGTAGAAAGAGAGGATATTCTAGAGGTAAAAATCCACCTATCTACCTGTGATAGGAGGGGTGTTAAGGTGTACATGGACACAAGTGCCCCTAACACTAATGTAAACACGCATACATTCTTCCCTTTCTTAAAAATCTCTTACATTCACTCGCGAGCAGACATACAGATCAAACCTCCTAATGTAAGCGTACAAACTTTGGGCCTGAATAAAGTTGTGTGACCACTCACACAGACACACGACATATTGTGGAATGTATGTTAGTCGGTCTGCGGTTGGAAACACTAAGTTACGGTCTCTGCTGCTTTACGAGTTTAGTAGTTTTTAAATGATCCCAAAACCATTACACCTAGCTTCCCTTTTCTGTACCTGAACAATTTTGTGTGTGAGGGGGGAGGGAGGAGCCCGGTTGGAATTCTTTTAAGTTTAAAGGACAAATAACAATGAACGTAAACTCAGTTATCACTCTGGGCTCTGGGGTAACTGTCTTTTTTAAGCTGTCATTTTATATGATCATTAGTCCTTCCTCGGTCTATCTTTGGAAAACATGCCAACAGTCCAATGCACGGTCTCTTTTCAGTTATAGCCATATTTTGCAAACTATGCAGATCAAAACCGATAATTGTCCACGTTGAGATACACCCAGCCAACAAGGCCTGACCTAAGGTTCTTCTCCTTTAATAAAAAAGGAAAACATTCAGGTCCTTTTATACCATTTGAGTCGAGTGGAAAGCCAGTATGTGTGTTAGTCAAACATTTAACTGTTTAGCTTGTGTGCAGGCAGGTAGGCAGGCATTTGGAAATACATGTCTCATATTAAAATTGGTCCACGGTTGATATGTTCTTCATCAGACTGTCCATGATTTGAAGGAGGTGCGCACACACACACACACACACACACTCACGCACACACACGCACATACACACACTCTCCTAGTGCCACCGGACTTGATGAAAGACCCGGGGGAGAGAGCCACCTTTTGGCTCTATGTGTGGGCTGTACACAATCCTCAGCGGGCCTTCTGGCAGTAGCCACATGTTTACGATTTGGCCAGTTTTTAGCCAGGCAGGATGACAGACTGAAGGGAGACAGACAGGGAGCGTGGAGGACAGACTATATAATCGGAAGAGGTCCAGAGAGATTGTGGGACAGGAGTGGAAGACTTTTCTTTTGTATGTTCCCCTCTTCTCCGATGTGAAAAACGACACAGTGCGAGGAGGAAGACGGCAGTAAACG
This sequence comes from Ammodytes marinus, assembly GCF_949987685.1. NCBI lineage: Eukaryota > Metazoa > Chordata > Actinopteri > Uranoscopiformes > Ammodytidae > Ammodytes > Ammodytes marinus. Next base: position 11,259,216 of record NC_137220.1, read on the forward strand.
GAACACAGAGACAAAAAGACGGACAAGACATCTTATCCTCCGCCAGATCTGAAAGATAAGGGGAGAAAAAAAGACAGCGTTAACCGAACGAAAGCCACTCTGTTTTACAGTGTTGAAGGGAATTTTATGGGATTGAAAAAAAAACGGGATGGGGAGCTTTTAAATCATATAAAATCATTCATTGAAATGGAATGAGGCATTAAAGTAAAGCTAAAAGAACAGTAAGGTGCAAGATGAGCATGGTTCTCTGGTAGAGATGAACTTCAGATGGTGGGTGAAGGAGGTAGTAGCCATGCTGAGGGGAATTGTGGGATGTTTTTCTGATGCTTCTCCAATGACAGCGTGTCACACGGTCATGGTCCCTGTGAGGTCATACCTTCCTCTTCGAATGTTCCTGCATCCCAAGAGTGCACATGGGAGAGAAAGAACACCATGTCAACAACATATCAATGACAATTGGAAAAGTGAAAAAACTAACAAGCTAAACTATTTTTTTAGTTGATGATGAATATTTAACAGTTAGAATCATTAGCATAAAAAGGCGATTTTTTTTTACATATATTTACGGTTATATGGTTATGGACTGGCCTAACTGTGCTGGGATTTAACATTGCCAGATTGTAAATCAATACATATCAATCATTCGATCAATAATTAATCCACCAATCCTCTCCAAAATCTTTCTAGCCAGACTATAGTGATGACATCACATGCAGCAGATCTACAGTCGTCATGGCATCGGCCTCGCTCAGCCCCATAGGGTCTGACAACACCACACACTATTATTAACTATCAAAAGTAGAAAAAGAAAAAAAAATAATCCTGCTTACAGTTCATGCACACATGCAGAGAGACACGTACTTACCCTGGCCATAGAAGGACTGACTACACGCTATGACATTTTGAAATTCTGAATTTAAATGAACAGAAGTTTTTCATCAGCTGCACAATTATGAATAGGGATTTAACAGTGAGTAAAGTAGGGAACAGTCCTTCTAGGGCAGAGTATAAGGAGTGAACAATAGCAAGCATGCACAGGTGGAGCAGTGCAGAAGAAGAAGTACTTCAGCGAGGGTTCATTTGGGGTAAGGTTACTGCCTATGGGAGAAAAACTGTGATACTGTTCTGTTTTACTGGCTAAAAGAGCACCAGAGGTAAGACATTATTTTAAAATGGTGTTATAGTTTAGTTGAGGCTAACTAAGCTAGTGGATTTAAAGTGCTGCAGAGGTTCCTGGCAGGTTAACACCTTGGTCCTGCCCATAGATAGTATATAAAATGGATGTAGCATCCGGGCTGACCTCAGTTATTCCAACTGCATCCAATCGTCCTGGCGCGATTTTGACTAATTTCCACTTACCGAAAAAGGGCATTGATGTGACGACGGGGGGAGGGAGATACGCCCATCTAGCTGACAAATACCTCCAAGGCGAAGTGAGGGACAACGAGCGGATAGCTGTCACTCAAGAGATCGCGTCCCTAATTATTCATACATTTTAACCTCCAACAGAATTAAAACTAGCCTGCTAGAATAAAATTCACCCCCTCAGTGTTGTCATGGAGATATGACCTAAACATACAGACTAGAATGGTTTTTTGAACTAGGCCTTGAATAGGTTTAATAATGCTGTGAAAACGGCATATTTAACACAGGAGTCAACGAAAGATTGCTCTGTTCTGCAACCTGCCCTTAGTGGCCACCCGGTGCTACTGCAGTTTTTGTCACTTCCGCATTGGATACTGGTAGAAGTCGCTGTGGTTGGGGCTTGGTCCTGCCCTGTCATTACAATAAAAGACTTGGGCTTGTGTGAAAACGTAGGGAGAGGAAAGACGATTTGTTAGTGATTTGATAAAAGAAAACAACCAGTATGATGTTTCGCATGGATTTCAACTTAACTTAACTTCCCCTTTCCCCTCACCATGTTGAGGCAATAAAGTGTCAACTCTACTTCAGAGGCGGTGATAGTGGTAGGGGCATGTTTTTTTTTAGGTAGAAGCAGACAGGTAACACGTGAAATGCATGCCAGAACTCTTACTTAAATCCCCATCCTGTCCCCCCTAGGACTATAGCTGCCAGGAGAATAGCACCTGCGATGGACCCTATTATGATATTGGTGCCACTGGGACCTGCGCAGAGGAAGGAGGGAGGAGGAGGGGCAGAAACAAAACAACACCACTAAAATACACACGTCAGAGGACAGCATCGACACTGTACGTCAACAACAACATCTACTAGGAGAGAGGGAGAGAGAAAAGCAGATACCTACAAGGAGAGATAAAGAGATGAAGGGAAAGAGGAGACCAGCACGCACAGTAGGGTGGAGGTGGGAGAACGGGCGGTTGAGCGAGGGGGAGACAACAGTTACAAAAATAAAACAAAAGGAGAGAGAGTTTTATTACTTTGTTTTTCATTCCCCCTCTCCTGCTCTTGCTCAGGGTGGTTTTGGCTTTTTAGGGCCCTATGAGAGCAGCAGCTGCTCTATTGCTCTGTGTCATTGGCAGACTGCAAGACAGCAAGGGAGACATTTGAAGATGGCAGTGGCCGCGAAACATACATAGTACCACCACACACACACACACACACACACACACACACACACACACACACACACACACACACACACACACACACACACACACACACACACACACACACACACAAACCAGCCTGATCTCGTACCAGAACCACATTTGTTTCTCTCCAGCAGATCATCCTCTAATCTCCGTGGGGAGGAGCTGATCAAAAAATGACCCAACCAATCAGTACCCGCGTTCTGACCTAATGTTTGTCCCTTATAGCAGGAGGCAGCCTCTGATTGGTTTGTGTAGTTGTCAATCTATAGCCTTGTGAGACAAGCTTTATCTCACGAGCTGATTCGATACATGTTGTCAACAACCACAATAACCAATCAGGGGCTGCCTTCAACTAACGGACGGGGCCAGGGCCCTCCCCACGGAGAGTGGAGAAAGTCCAGACTGATCTGCGGGAGACACACGGATATGAAGCACGCAATATCAGGCTGGTCTCGCCAGGCTACGGTATATTCACATATGCTGTGATGTATAAATGTGTCTCAACACACACACACACACACACACACACACACACACACACACACACACACACACACACACACACACACACACACACACACACACACACACACACACACACACACACACACACACACACACACACACACACACACACACACACACACACACACACACACACACACTTGTCTAACATCGATACCAAGACTCAGCAGGAAGGAAAACACTGTGTGGTCCAAATATTGATGCTGAACTTTATCACAATAATCAGGTGAACTACTCTTTGTGTTTGAGGACACAGATATGTTGCTACAGACAGCCATGATGGGTAGAGAGACTATGAGGGGGATATGAAGAGGCCGACAAAGAGAGAGAGAGAGAGAGAGACGTGGGCAGGTTGACAGTGTTTATGGACCTTTCTTCTCTGGCGTCGTCGGAACGGTCGGTTCAGGGATGGGATCAAAGACACTGCAGTCCTTCCCCGTGTAGTCCCTGTCACAGATACACTTCACCTCGTTACTGCAGGTCTGCAAGAGAGAAAGAAACATGCACATTACAATGCTATAGCTGAATTTATGAATCTAGGTTAGGAGTGGGCTGAATTTGAAAAAAAAATCTAGGTTTTTAGACATCTTGGTGACATTAAGCTATTGTTGACACTGTTTTAACATGTTGTTTGAACCTGTTCCCCAATGGTTGCACTGTGTAATCTGAAAAGAAAGTGCAAGAAAGTGCTCACTAATTAATATATACCTGTAACTAATGTGGCTAAAAATACATTCACTTTTCAATATCTAATACATCTAAAAAAATCATCAAATCAATGCTTGATGTGAAGTTGTGAGTTCAGATTATTGATATTTTTTTTACCCCATGGTCAGAGCAAATGCCTCCAAAGTGTGATCCGGGACAAGTGGTGAGGTTGAAGGCGGCCACAGGGAGGCAGCGTCGCTCCAGACACATCATGTTGGGACCACAGGGAGTGCCCGTCGCCACATAGCCCAAGTCTGAGCCGTCCTCCAACAGAGCATGGCCACCTCTGAGGGGGAAGAATCCACACACATGTCAGACAAGGTGGGAGAGGAGAGGTAGAGCTAGAAATACACTAGACATCTGAAGACTTTTCTGTTTTCCTTTTAACCTGTAGTGTTTATTTATTTATTCTATCGATTTGTCTAATGTCTATTCTATACTTGATGTATTTTCTTTGTTTTACTATCTCTTAAATGCAATTTCTTATGTCTAATCTTGATGTATTGTATGCCCTTGTAAAGCACTTTGAATGGCCTTGTGTCTGAATTGTGCTGTATAAATAAACTTGCCTTTCCTTGCCTACAAACACAATATTTATACTCTGTTAGTGGCAGCAGATCAAATGGATGTGCCCCACTTACTTGCAGTCCAAGTACTTGTTCTGATGGTAGAGGGTAAAGCTGGTCACCTCACCCTGCAGGTCTCCGAACTTTGGCTTTATCGTCACATTAGCACAGAACAGGAATCCGCATAAAACATCCCTAAACAGGGAAGAAATTAACAATACATGCAAGAACTATGCTTCGACTACACAGCCATACGGCACTTAACATTGTGAGCCCTAAGATATTTTAAAATGTTTGGTAGTCCTGGATTTAGTGTCTAATACAGCTTATGAAACACATCATCCCTGCAATGCACATTCATGCCATAAGCATCATTTTTGTTTCAGGACAGCCTGAGCTATCAGAATATTTGTGCTGCAGCGTTCTCATTTGAATGTAAAAACAGTGACGGGACCATAAAAACTCTCCCAGAGCATCATGGGAAACAAATGTGGCCATTAGCATCAAATGTAACGGCATCAAACAATTAATAATGGATAAAATATGGACAAAAGGACTTCCAATATTGGATCTATAGGTATCAATGTATGGTACCAAATCCCTGAAAAAAATGTGCAAGTTCAAGGCTGAATTGAAAAGCTTTTGTAAGGATTAAGATCACACCGCAGACAGTTTTGGAACGGTTGTGGCTGTTAGCTTTCAGGGGAAAAACATGCAAGGAGTTATGATTTATGGTTCAAAAGTTAATGTGAATTTTGCAGCTATACGATCAGCTCGGTTTCAGAGGTTAAATAATAAAAAAAAAACATAATTACTAGCACATAAGTTATAATTTAGCTGAGGCATAAACATTTTTGAAACCATGGTGGTGTGACTCACGGCTTGTTGCACTGCAGCCAGCCTTTGCCTTCAGGACCCGGACCACAGTTGCCTTTCTCCGTCCCCTCAGCGTTCAGCTTCTCATAACAAAACCGGTCCGCTGAATCTATAAAGGCAAACAAGGATACACATTGTAGCAGGGAGACTGAAACGACAAAGCCAGACATGATTACGTCCACACATTTCCAGTTGACAGGCACATCTGTTCCATACTTACTATAACCCCAGAGTCCCTTACACTGTCCATCACGAGTCCTGCATCTTCCACCGTAACAGCGGCCCTGAGGAAATTAGACAAAACGATGTTTCAAGTATTAAGCCAAGTATTAGCACGTCTCCCTTGAGAATGAGACACTTTGTCTTAATGAGATCACCTGTATAAATAAAAGGTTAAAAAAATAAGTACACCTCAGAGTGTGCCACAGACTAAAGGACATGCCACAAAACCAGCCCTTACCTGATTGGTATCACACATGTAGCCATCTAGCTTGTGCACATTGTGAGGGCACTGTAAAAGAGGAAAAAGAACATAGTGTTTAGGATACTCCGGATGATTTTGTTTTTGTTTTTTGTCAAGTTTTTTTAACATAGAGTCAAAAGGCTACCTGGCTGGAGTCTCCGGTGCATGTCTCTGGGATATCACAGTCGTTCACATAGTCTCGACATACCACGCCTCTCTGCTCGTACTAGGGGACAGCATAAAGAGCCATCACGTAAATGCTGCAAAGAACTGTACAGTCTGTCTAAAAAATTTTGAGATAACTAGTAGGCTATGACACTTGTGTTTTATTGCATTTTATTACATGCAGCTTAACTTCTCCTTATTAGTTGGGGGAAAATTACTGTGTATTTGTATACACTGTGGCACAAACCGCAATTCCCTTAACATCAAGTTGATTGAAAGCTGTGGAGGTTTAAATCTCAATGCACGTCATATCTCTAGACCCGGTTTAAAAAAAAATGATAAAATGGTACAATTTCCATATTCCAGGCGAACATGTTGCTACTCAGCATAATTGTTAAACCACTAATTTGTGTCATATAAAGAGAATACATAAAAATAAATATATAAATGTAGGTCCACTTTTTTTGACTGCATGTTGTATAGGTGAACTCACCTTGCAGCCACTGCAGCAGAGTCCATTACTGCACATGGCATCATGGGTAAGTGTGCACTTTTTGCAGCAGGCTCCTCCATTACGGGCACACTCCTGCAGCCACAGACAAAGACATATATATACATATATACACTTCAGCTCTGCTCCAGAAAACACACCATAAGAAGACAGAAGGAGATATCCATCTGCAGAAGGTTAAAGAACTGGCTTTCATGCATGATGTCTAACTGTGTACTACTCACCACCTGGGATCCACAATCACACTCTTCTCCTGGCTCCACAAAGCCATTCCCACACTCCGGAGGGTCCAACAGCTAGGAGACACAGAGAGGGACATATAGAAAAGAGATGTTATGTGTCAGTAACACAGGAGCTTGTTGACTGGAAGTACAGTAATACCACGATAGGCACATTACTAAAAAGAAGAAAACCAAAAAATATTCTGTGTTCCTGTTTACTGAAACACTTATGTTTCAATGGAAAATAAGACTATATAAGCATATTGCATTGGTCTATAAATAATGTTGCTTGGATGCGGCTCCTCTTACCACATCCTACATCCCACCATGGCCCTCACCTTGTTGGGCTTGTTGAAGAGGCAGCTACCGCCCCCCTGGAGCAAGAACTGGATGTACTCGTCAACACTGCAACGAGAAAACTTTCTGGGCAGGTAGTATCTGCGCGTACACACACACACACACACACACACACACACACACACACACACACACACACACACACACACACACACACACACACACACACACACACACACACACACACACACACACACACACACACACACACACACACACACACACACACACAGAGACCAGGACATTACAAACAATTAAATTAAATTAAATACAGCAAACTGCTTTTCTGCCAGTGAAGAATGCCAATTTTACTGTGGGTTCATCATTTTGCAATCTGACAGAAATGTAACCAGCTGCAGTAAGTATCACTAAAATAATGAATTACAATCGTTATTGTTCCATCTGGTAAGGAGAGAGAAATGTGGGTCACTCACATTGTACAGTGAATACTTAAGATTCCATTTGTAATTCTTACACGGTGGTCGACACGCTGATGTCTGGTGTTTGAACAAAATTGCTGAAAGCCTCAAATACAAGCTGTGAGTATCAAAGTCAAAGCATCCCTCTGTTGGAGGTGTTGAGTTGTCTAATTGAGTGAAATGAACTGAACAAAATTGCAGCCGAGAGGGAGCGGGACAAGCACACTGTTAAATCCTGCTGTTAAATGTAGTCAACAAACAGAGAAGAGGCTCATTTTACAGGTGTGTTATGTGTTTCACTTGTGCTGTGATGTGAATTCCTACCCCGTGTCTTCCATGATGCAGCCCAGCCATGCGTCTGGACACCTGCATTCTCCTGTGAAGAAAACCATGAGGAAAAAGTAAATTAAAAAATAAAAATAAATAAATAAGTAAATTTACATGGTAAACGTTATTTAAGCTGTGACACTTCCGAGTCTTGAGAAAAAGATGTAATCGACAAAGAAAATCAACGTAGAACTGATAGCTAGTAACGGAGGTATATGGATGGAGCCCACAGTGTGCGCGCTGTGCTCATGTCCCTGGCATTGAGTAATGGACCTGATGGCACTTCAACATTAATCACTGAGCCCATTGTTAGGTGGCTGCAATTCTCTAACTGCCACCCGCTCCTTCTTGGACGCAGGTGACTAATCACCTAATGGATAAGTCTAATTACAGAAGAAAACTGCTGGAACGGGATACCGACACCCAGCCAGCACTCTCTCTCCAACACCACACACACACACACACGCACACGCACGCGCACGCGCACGCACACACACACACACACACACACACAAACACACACACACACCTGGCTATCAATCTCACTATTTTACCTTCCACTATTGATCTTTCTCTGGAGAGACAGAGTTGAAAATGCGGCAAAGAGGGGATGACATGCCGAGAACTGATCCGAACCCCTGTCTGCTGCAAGACCTGAGCCTCTAGGGGGACGCTCTAACCACTACACCACGAGCCCTCCCCCCCGACACTTTACTCAGTTTAATCATTGCTTATCTCTCTACCTTTCCTCTTGCTTTATCAGGGGTTCGTTCCTGTTGTCTTTTACCTGCAGAGGTACGTGCGTTGTTCCACCTCATGCCGATGTTCTGCCCAAGACTCTGGCACAAAGTGATGGCCATTGCTCCCACATTCCCATACTGAAAATTGTGCAACAAAGATGAAATCAAACAAAAAAAATAGCTTTTTAATCATTTCAACCATCATTTAGCTAAACCCTTATCTTTGGTTTATGAATCCCTGTTTGCGCTACAAGAAACCCTTATTATTAGGTTTTCCTCACCTCGTTGATACCTCCTGCCCTTGTTGGAGAGCACACCCCTCCTGTGAAGGCCGTACCACTGCGGCTGCTGTGAAACGTACGCCCTCTGAGGAAAACACAGGAAAAAATAGCATCATTAAAAAACAAAACTTTACTAGCAACCAAAATATCAATAAAAGCCTAAATTCACAAGATATTCGTTTATTTTTATCTATTTAATTCCTCTCACGAGAAAAGTTGGACGATGTCACTCTGTTCTTTGATGGTGTCCTTCCTGTATTTCATGAAGTTCTGCAGCGTTATCAATGGATCTTCCTCGACTGGCACCATATTTTTAGAGGTCCAGGTCTCCATGGCAACCAGTACGATACGTGTGTTCAGCTGTTCCTTGTAGATCTAGGGGACCAAAAATGACCTGTCTGTCAGGCTATACTGCTGTCAGTGTGACACCGGTGCTGTGAACACTTTGTGCACACACACACACACACACACACACACACACACACACACACACACACACACACACACACACACACACACACACACACACACACACACACACACACACACACACACACACACACACACACACTCACTCACTCACTCACTCACTCACACCTCTTGGCATGGGTTATGTGTGTATGCAGATTTTAGGAGAGGGAGGGTAATAATCCTACAAACAAAGCTCTTACCGCATCTGCCATGTTGACCACTGCTTTGGCAAAGTTCTTGGTTTGGCTGCTCGAGTGACGCAGCTGTACAAACTGCGGAGACACAGATGGTAAATTAAGAAATTAATCATTACAATCACTTGACTCACAAAACTAAGACAAAAAATGTCTCCGGATGTCAGAGACCAGCAGCGCAGAATGATTGAAGGTCCACCTAATTTTTTTTAAAACGCAGCAAAAATGACTTACGTATATTCTGAGCTCACCATTTCGTTGTCGTTGACCACCATCAACTCAATATATTTGGTCTCAGTCTGGACGGAGGGCTTGCGGACATATCTCTTGGATCTTCTCAGCTCCCCAGTCACCTGCTGCGTCTTCCTTTGGTCCGGTCTGTCGTCTCCTCTGCTTTCCCACTCACCCTCCTCTGTACAGTCTGAACACACACAGAGAATCACAACCTCAGGCTGTTAGAGCAATACTACTTGTTGTACTTTTAAAAAGGTGCAGTGCAAATATCTCTCTTTTATATAATATTTCTAATATCTCAAATTCAGTTCAACAATACATTTTCCAATCCAAAACGCTTTGGTTGTAGTAATCGCCTAGCCTGAACTTACTTGAAATCCCTTTTTTTAGTTTGAAAAGCCAGTGATGATTGTTCATCGGACAGTAACATGAGCTATGTTATCCATGGAATAATAACTAACGTTTACTTTTTTAAATGATTGCAAAATAATTGCTCATTATGTACCTGGGCAGTGGGGGGAAAATCTGACATCAGGCATCTTGCGGATTAAGTGAGCGCCATAACCCTGTAACAGAATACACCCAGATGACATATTAAGAGCCTATCTCTATCATGCTGGTTTATTATACTATCTATGGTTAAGCATAGCACTTCTCAATATTTACCTGACTGCTCCCATTGTGAATTGGCTCTATCCCGTAAGAGAAGAAGCCATCAGAGAACATGCCGCTGAGAACCAACAACAAGAGAGGGAGGTACAAAGCATAAAAAAGGGACAGAAAAATAAGGCAAAATATGAGGTAGCCTGTTCACAATGCACAGGTTTTTATTTTTTACAAATTTTATTTTTACTACTTGGCTCACCACAGGCCATGGCAGGTGGATACAGCTGCCCAGGACTCTGGCAAAGCCCTTAACCTTCCCTGGTAGTAGCAGTGCTCCCCTCCCTGTGGACACAACAGGGACAAACAGCCGCTAGTACTGACACACACTTTTAGACTTCATTAGGTATGGTGATAACGTCAGCTCTTAAGGAAAGAACCTCTGAATACCTTAACTCTCCTCAGCCTCTTTCCACACTACTGCATGTATGGCACAGTAAGTGACCTACTTGTGTCCTGTGCTCTACTTTATATTACTTCACTGACAATAGAGGTGGAGGTACTAGACCTTTAACAAGGATATTGTCAATAACTCAAAACACTCATGTTGCCCACGCAGTTGGATCATGGAGAATGAAACATGAAACAACATGTGTCTGGAAAACACAATATGAATGTAACAAAGCAATTGTTATCTGCTTGTTCCTGCCCTTAACAACATTGACTACTGTTTAAAGGCACAAAAAACGAACCATAAATACTCAATTTAAACTACTTCAATATAAGTTGATAATGACAACGTACTGTACATAACTTCTGTAAGGCTTCCATCATATGTCTGCTAATATTCGAGACATGCGTGTTTAAATGTTTGGACTAGAAAGTCTTCCTATTCCATTGTGTATGGGACTGTTCAAAGATCCCACATTTCTGGAGGGAAGTAACAAAATGTTGGTCAGAAATTTTTACTATCAATGAAAGTTGTCCCTTTAAATGCCAAACATATACCCAAAAAAACACATACATCGAAACAAACGAGATATACTTTTTGTGTAAAAATACAGCATTTTTTTTTAAATATTATTATTATTCCTTATTTTATATATTTGAAGTATTTAGTTAATTTGTATCCCAATTTATGATTGATCAAGTGTCTGTGTATGTGTGTAATAAACAAAACAAATAAAAAACCTTGACTACTACAACAGAGCCCTAGCTTTGGGCCTCCAGCCAACACTCCCTCAAACGTGGGCGCACTGCTTTACAAGGTCACAGTGGCGTAGGATGAACCAGCAGGAAAGGTGAGATTCGAGAAAAAATGAGATAAACACTGGTTCACAGGGATCAAATTGAGTTCAGCAGGGTGTCGCCGCCTTGCCACAACGGCTCAGGCAAAGCAAACCTTAGTGTTCTGAAAAGGACAGACACTCTGGTGACCTGCAGCCACTGAATGCATCACACCGGCAGTGTCTAGAAGCAGCAACAGCAACACAGGCGTTGGTGGGGCCTCCATCCAGCTGAGAAACCATCTGTCCTGACTACAGCTTTTGTAATTCTCTTCTCTCTTCCGCCACACTGGTAAAAAAGACAATTGTCTATGTACACACATACGTTCCTTGGATAAAGCTCATCTTGCCTTTTTATCACTGGTATTTTACTTTTCATACATCCTCTCTCTGCTCTTCCCTCCCTCTCGCTCTTCTTTCATTCTCTACGATGCCAGGGGGGGGTAATGAGAGGCACATTCATACAGAAGAAGAAAAAAAACATTAGCCCTCCTGGCTAGCATAATGCAGTGACATTCCTCTGGTCTGACCTGACGAGCACAAACCACATAGGATGTCAAGGCTTTCATCCATGTTCCTGTTATCTCTGAATTCTTTCTGTGAGCTTGTGTTTTTTTTTACACCACAGGCATCCACTGCCTTGTTCGTTTTTTGACTGTCTGAGAAGGCAATGCATTCACAGCGCTGACAGGCAAACCCACGTATGTAGAGCACAGCAAGATGCCTAATCTTCATAGTTACATGGCAGCCTACTTTTGAAGCAGAGACGAGAGCACACACATCCACATTCCTTAAATAGATTAAACAGGAGGATGAGATCAAACTGTACTAACTTAAATGAAACATCACAATCACATAAAACAACCAGCCTTAAAAGATTCAAACAAACAAAGCATGTCTTTTGCTTCTAAAATTATACTTTAATTAAACAGATCAGTGTTAGACGACGTTAAAATATATATGAGACATGGGAATGATGTTATATCATGAGCTGCAGACTATATGAAGCATTGCATCTGACAAAGAAAACTTTACATCCATTCTTCGATTCAATGATATCAATGTAAAATATGAAATAAAGTCTCAATTTCTACAGTCAAAAAAACAAAATGTGTCACCGCTGCTCTAGTCATCTCATTAAAGCTATGTCCTGGTTGCCAGAAGAAAAGTTCACTCAGGAAAATCCTATCAGTGCACACACACACACACACACACACACACACACACACACACACACACACACACACACACACACACACACACACACACACACACACACACACACACACACACACACACACACACACACACACACACACACACACACACACACACACACAGTCTTACCACAGACTGTGAGGGTCTGTCATCCTTGTTGAAGTGCCGTTCCACATATTCTGAAGACAGTAGGTGACTGCAAAGAGAGGAGAGACACCATTAATACCTCTAACAGCATCATCTCTATCACTACTTAATCAAAATTGGTTTCATCAGAGGCATTCTCCACCGCTTACTCACTCCTCAAATGTATTTCACCAATAATCAGTGACTATAACAACCTGTGGTGGTCATAAAATGTGCTAAAATGTGCACACGTGTGCTTGTGTCTGGTTGTGTGTGTGTGTGTGTGTGTGTGTGTGTGTGTGTGTGTGTGTGTGTGTGTGTGTGTGTGCGTGTGTGTGTGCGCGCCACGTTTGGCATTCCCCCGTCTTGTCATGTAACATAATAGAGACGCTGAGTGCATTTGCTTAAGTGCAGGGAAATGGTAATGAGAACAGCTGCAGTAAATTAAGAGCACACCTACTGATACGAGCGTGTGCTAAAAGGGAGATGTGATGATGTTGGACGGCTGTGTACTAACTGGTTAAGCTCCAGGTCCAGAGTGAAGGTGTGTCCAAAGGCCTCTACTTGGAAACAGCTTTGGGCCAAGTGGATGGGCTGGAAAAATAAATAAATAATTAAATCAATAAACCCGGTGACAGACACAGATTTCATAGAAGATAAATCAGAGTGTAACAAAACAATGGTGGTTAAGTCTGTCGCTCTCTGTAAAAGCCATTTTTGAAAAAAGTGCCATGAATAATTCAACAGAATCAGTAAGTGTGTACGGTCTGAAAGCATTTCAGCAGCTGAAATATTATGATTGATACGGTCTCCATTGATCGACATTGGCAGTCGGTCGGCTGCAGCAGAGAGCTACGGCTGTTTAAAGGGCCAAGTGTGACAGAGATGGATATGGGGAAAGGGCCTTGACAAAGTGACCGGAAAGAGGAGGTGGAGCAGACTGTACCAGTATTGTCTAAATTCAGATATGTTGGGCCAACGTCCCTAATGGACATCTGCCAGAGGAGGTGAGGATGGAGACAGCTGGGGCCGAGAGAGAGAGAGAGAGAGAAAGATAGAGATAGAGAGAGCGATTGAGAAAGAGAAAGAGAAAGAGAAAGAGAAAGAGAAAGAGAAAGAGAAAGAGAAAGAGAAAGAGAAAGAGAAAGAGAAAGAGAGAGAGAGAGAGAGAGAGAGAGAGAGAGAGAGAGAGAGAGAGAGAGAGATTGACTGCAGTCTAAACAGTGCGTCTCTACAGCAGCCCCGACTGTGCCAGCGGTGTGGCTTTGATATCAGCCTGGAGGAATCAGGATTGCAAGTGAATCACTGGGATTTTACTAGTAAAAATGCACTATCCTGGAAGTATTCCCTTCAGTGAGCACGGACGACAAATGTTCTGCTACTGTCTTCAGTGCTCAATCTCTCGGCACACAGTGACGTTGTGCCACAGCTTTACATGGGTTGCATTTGCTTCCTGATCATTATGCGTGACATTCCGTGCAGACAGAGATTGCACAGTTGTTCAGCAATGTGATTTGAAGGTTTTTCTGAACACTTTGAAAGCTTCTCGTCCAAGTTGAAGTCTCTCACTGCAATGTCCTTTTAGCAGCTGCTCCGAAGCTTTCGATCATACCACGTCATCCCTTCCCTCTCCGACAGATCCACCTAACTACAGACCTTTTGAGCCACGAAGGAAATTAAAATTTAAGTTACTGACTATATTTACTATAAAATGTATACAATTTTACACAACGAAAGTAAGGATAAAAATGTAGCTGCCACATATTCTATATGTCATGTGGTCACCAGTGAGTGCTCTCTTTCACGGCTTTGACATGTGACAGATAAGTAAAAAGAAAAAGTTTAACTCAATCCCAGCCGCTTCTAAATGTATGATGTCCGCTTTATCTTATGAATATACGTTACGATAACATGTTGCTACTTTTTATCAATAAAGCATTATTCTTGGTTACGACAGTTTCTCCTCCTGGGACAACAACATTTATCTTCACTATAGCCCTCAAACAAGGGACTGTTTGTGTGTGTGTGTGTGTGTGTGTGTGTGTGTGTGTGTGTGTGTGTGTGTGTGTGTGTGTAAGTAGCCTAATATACTTTCTCATAACAGTTGCACCAGTGTGTGTGTGAGGGGATGAGGACTAGTGCTCAAACCTCTTGGACCATGCAGCACTTCTCACACAGGCCTGTTTCATAATGAATGGGGACATACTTCAACACACCACTGAATAATGAAGAAGTTGGGGCCTCAGCACATCAGCCGGCTGATTGGACACGATGACTGAATATTTCAAGGGGCCTACCTACGCTTTGTCATGTAAATGTCATATCACTTACACGCATGCAAACCTTTAAACAGCTCTTTGATGAACTGTCCATTTACTACAATGCTCATTGGGACTATGACGAAGGTCAGATAGATGGTTTCCGTTTCAGAACTTTTTGCCAGGTTTGTACGGCTTGTGTTTCGGAAGGCACTCAAACGACAATTTGTCTGTTTTGATTTCATCCAGCTGCCATTATTTCAGTGTGGACATTCAAAGAGATTTTAAGTCGCTAACTGGGTCAATATGACGAGGGAGCTGCTGCAAAGATACCGCTGTCATCCCTGTGTAGCAGCAGAGAGCTGAGCGCTATGGACACTGGAAAAAAGAAAACTCCCATAGGCAAAATAACAATCTGTCTTCGTACTAATATCAGACACATGTACACACACACAGACTTGCTACAATGCCACCAATAGTGAATCTTCTTGATCTTCACATTAAGGAGGAAACCCTCATATCATTTTGGCCCAGACAAATTATTTTCTACCAGTAATATGTGAGGTATTCATGTAAAATCTGACTTAAAAATGACATTCTCGTTAAGTGGTACTCTGACACTTTCTTTTTACTCAAATTACATTGAGATTAATCTACAGTATTCCTTGTTTTGTTGGGAGATTCCCAAGTCCTTTTTGAGGACACCTGGGGTATCCCTGACCTCAATATGAATATAACACACAGCATAGAATCACAGAAGACAGTGATCCAAAGAGAGCACAAACGAGATCCATTCAAACATGATTCACCATTAGTTAAAACTTACCGAGGTGTCCCTGGTGCTGTTCTTCACCCTGGTATCCAAGTGGCCGTGAGCCATCTCCTCGTCCGACTCGCTCTGCTGCACCAGCTGCTTGGGATAGGTGACTTGAGTGACAGTGTCCCCCCCGCTGGAAAACCAGTCCCACAGGCCCCCATCCTGCTCCGGGCTCCTGTCCACACCTGCATGTAGCACAACAGGGGTGACACTCACCAAAAGGCTCATAACTGTGCAGACGACTTGGCAAGGTAGTGACACTGAACCAGTAATCTCCACTTTCTAAAGCACTTACATCCACTACGCTTTCCAGACTCATTCTTAAGAACTATTCTGAAAGCTTTTACAAAAGGATTGGTTCAAATATTGTTAATGCATTGTCTGATGTATGATGCATTTTGTTCTTCAAAACGTCCCTAAATAGTTTTTGCCTAAATAGTTTTTGTAAGACATAGTATTTTTTTATTTATAAAATGCTAAAAAGTCAAAATCCAAAATCTGTTCTCTTAAAACTTTGGACGCTTACTGAATATGTTTTAAAAATTAAATAAAGACGTGAACTCTATCGCAAAATGTGGATATATATTCAAACATTTCTGAAAAATATGTAATACACTCAAAATTGTTTTTATGCTTTTAATGATGATATCTAGCCTATTATATTGGTTAAACAATGTAGGCTACCTATGTACCTGCAGTGTCTAGCTTTAAAAGTGATACAGCCTATTTTTCACCCGGAATGAGGACTCATATCAGTGTCTCTTCTGTAAATTGGTGACCTAATTTATCACATTGGCCATTCTGTTTAATCAAACATAGCTCTATTCTGAGACTAATTGGTTTATGATTGAAAATGACAAATTATAATTTGACATAATTTATAGGTTGTGTAGTGGCTAGACTGACGCCCATATTGCCATATTTACATGCTTACAATCTCAGCATCCACTAATCACGCTCGAAAACACATTGCCTTATTGATTGTTATCAAAGTGATTTAAAATGTTTATTTAAATAAACAAAACCGTTGGAAATTATTAAAAGGTACGTTGAATAAGCTACAGACAATTATGGGGCTTCCATGGAAATGTGTTGATGCAGCAAATCTACCGCAGCCCAGTTGGCTGCCTGGCAACGATAGGCTACCCCACTACAATAAAATCACAAACAGCCTTCACGGGCTATGGAAAAAAGTGCTGGTGCAAGGGGGAAAAACTGTGGATGCCAACGAAACCAAAAGGGCGCTCCCGCTCTTTATCCAAACCCCCCTCTCTCTTGTCTCTCTCTCTTACCTGAGACTGCAAGCCTCTCGCCCACTGCAGCAAAGACCATGAAGCACCACACCGCCAGCATGATCTTCACATATTCCCCCGGATTACAACATCGAGAGCCGCAAAATGTCAAGAGCCCGCACGACGGAGGAGGGGAGGAAAAAGACCAAAATCCGCACAGCACAAATGATGGCGAAGACCGAGACTGAATCTACTAAACATCGGGTGGTGGCGCGCGTCCACTCATCTCTCCCTCCCTTCACACACACACACACACACACACACACACACACACACACACACACACACACACACACACACACACACACACACACACACACACACACACACACACACACACACACACACACACACACACTTTCTCTCTCTCTCTCCCCCTCTCTCTCTCTCTCTCTCTCTCTCTCTCTCTCTCTCTCTCTCTCTCTCTCTCTCTCTCTCTCTCGCTTCCTCTCAGCTCCAGCTCCTATTGAAAATATGGATTTGCATATTAGTACGAAAAAAGATGAATCATGGCCTGGGCCTATGGCAGAGAGGATCAATAAACACCTAGAGATTGGCCATTGAGAAAATAGGGAACGGGAGTGCGCACCGCGGACGCATAGCTGTCTGTGTGTGTGGATGAGGTTCAGTGTAAATGCAACCCAGTCGTAAATGCTAATCTGCGGTAGCCTTTGCGGAAACCAAGGGATGGGATGGGAAAGCGTATATGAATATGCGTTGGGTCCGCGGTGAGGTGGACACGTGGGACAGTGGTGGTGGTACCCTCCCTCATCCCGAGCAGCCTCCTCATCCTGTCGTCATGCAGCTCATAGGGAGCGGATGCGACAGCACCAGCCGAAGAAAAGCCATGAAGGGGATGGATCGGGGATGATCAGTTCATTAATTTTCTCAGTCAGTGTGTGTTTGTGTGTGTGTGTGTGTGTGTGTGTGTGTGTGTGTGTGTGTGTGTGTGTGTGTGTGTGTGTGTGTATGTGTGTGTGTGTGTGTGTGTGTGTGTGTGTGTGTGTGTGAATGGAGGAGTATCTCGTCTCGGAATGTCAACTCGTGATATGGAGAATAAAGCCTAAGGAGGAAGTTGTGTTGTGTGACGAGAGAGCGCAAATCCTAACAGACAGCTTCATGTAGATTAATTTCCAAATATTTTGTTTCTGTGGTAACCAACTCAACTGCTTAAGTTATACTTGTCATCAGTGAAAAATGTGTACAATATTGGACTGTTATATGTGCAGACATTCCCAGCTGCTGAATATAAAAAAAGCCAAATGCCATGTAAACTTATAAGAACCATTAACTTGGATAAAATAAAAGCTGGGGCTGCTGATTGCATTTGGATCATTATAGGCCTATATATATTGAGTAAAAACGTATAGCCATGACCAAACTGATAAAGATTCAATTAAACTATGTTTGTACTTCTAAAAACCTCTGATGACTGAAGAGATAGAGAGAGATAGAGAAAAATGTGAAACACTATGACGAATAGCTTTATATTGCTAATGACCAAAATGGCCTGCCATTCATCCTAAAAATACTGTAACTATACCCCAGAAAGAAAGTTACAAAACGGTCAAATACTCCAAAACATGATCAATAGGCATTACCATATTACTGGGCTGCTCTCCACTGACTGGTAACACGTGTAATGCATCTTATTTAGGTCACATGATAGGTCATGTGTGAATTGAAAACATTAAAAAACATTGTACCAATGAACATTAATTGGCTTCTTATTTAAATACAGGTCAAGAAGACAGTGAAAGTATCTGCTGCTCTCTCAGCCTGGTGACCTGAAGGGTGAGCTTCCTTGCTGCAATCAAATGGTCCAGTATAGCCATCCAACCACACATCCCACGCTAATGGAGGCACATTGTGCACTGTCTATTTCTACCTCTGAATATTTCATCCACCCCCCTTTGAGACCGAGAGGCAGCAGGAGACAGTAGGGATGAGATGGAGGGGAGAAAGCAGCATCAAAGGGCCAAATATGTGCTTGTCCTGTGTGCCTCCTAAACAAAACATTGATTCAGTACGGACTGGCCTTTCCGCTGTTAATCTCACTTCAAACAAAATCACCATCCAGATCTCAGCTCTCCATCGACCACAGAACACTGAGGCAGTCAATTAAAGGTGGAGTCTGTGATTCTGGTGAATGCTCAATGTCAAATAATTTTTGGTAAAAATCAGAAAAACCTCCAAGATCAGCTACATGTCTGTACTGTGTGTTCACTGAACAAGCCTAGGTTTACAAATGGGCATGTTAATAGCTACGGTGGTCCACCTTTGTTTACATACCCTCTGTTAACAAACCAGTTTAAAGAGCCTTTCTGTGTGTGTGCCCTCAGGGCACACACACAGAAAGGTATCTGATCGTGAGGAGATATTAAATGATTTTGACAAAAACTGATTTGACAACAAACGTCCAGAATCACTGACTCCACTTTTAAGTATGCAGCAGTTATAAAGCTGAGCAAAAGAGTTATGGAGTCAGGGCTGCAGGGAGTTTGCCGCTATGCTTTATTTAGACATTCAATATGATAGGATTAGTGTGTCCTGTGGGGGTAAGGAATTCAGGGGGGACCCAGAAGAGGGCATAAAAAAAGTAGAGGATGATATAAAGAATTACTTCTTTAATTCACTACTAACTTTCAGCAGATAGGCTATTCTTCTCAGATGTCTGTTTCTGAGATTTGACTGTGTTCCATACTGAATCATATTTAAAATGAACCAAAGTTACTGCATAGCCTAACAGGACATATTTGGTGCAGTGGAACTTAATCGCTTTCAGATATTATGAAAAATGTAATCACTGTAGTCTACCTAAACGCCAGGGCGTTGTGAGACGGACACACACTGCCCTCTACTGTGCGAAAAGCTGCAAACGTATACGCTATGCAATTTATTGGCAACTCATGAGTGAGGCAACTACCACTCTCATCTTAAGTTTTTATGTTAATAAGTACAAGTAGGCTCTATTCAAAATCAACTTAACATTTGAACTTTTCTTTGCTTTGAAAATTATTTCTAAGTTCTTTCCAGTGTAAGTTGTACACTTATGTAATGCTGTTTTTGTTTGTCTTCTTCTTGAAGCATTATTTAAACTATCCTAGGCCTACTATAAAGAGTAGCCTATCATCGCATTAAAAATGGGCTTGTCATATTTATCACTGAGAAGCAACATCTGTCTTTCAGTTTTTGGTTACATGTGTTGGCTTGCCCGTGTTTCACCTTTGCTTGCTTACAGCTGATCTTAAGCAGGGCAATTAAGGTAATTAGTTTCAGCTTTACCTCTCGAAGACGCAAAGGGTTGCAACATGGTGGGGAGCGACGCTACCAATCAACCAATTAAGCTCTCTCTAAAGGCTATAAGACAGGGTGACAAAGCGGCGGCGTTTCCATTACATATTTTCGTTTGATAGCATAGCAATTGTTCCGATAACGAAGAAAATGAATGGTGTGGTCAATGTTAAACCTGTCGGCGCACCGCCTTCTCAGCTGTTCAACTGCGCCCACGTCAACTGTGGTTCGACTTTTAAAAAGGAGTGGAGACTGAAGGAGCACGAGACGATACACACCGGAGCGGTAAGAGACATTCAAACCGGCGATAAGTAGCCTAACTTAAACTGTGGATTTTTTGTTGCTGACTATTTTAAAAGCTCCTTAACAAACACTAGAAAGTTGAAGTTTTAAGGCTATTACCAAATGTCCACAGCGCCCGTGTCCGTGTACAATTGCTGGTTGCGACCGTCGTTTCTCCAGAAAGTCCCACCTGCGCCGCCACATGCTCCAGCACAGAGGGGTCAAGCAGTTCGCGTAAGTCACAGTCATAGGCCTATAT
Source organism: Ammodytes marinus (assembly GCF_949987685.1). Taxonomy (NCBI): domain Eukaryota; kingdom Metazoa; phylum Chordata; class Actinopteri; order Uranoscopiformes; family Ammodytidae; genus Ammodytes; species Ammodytes marinus. The sequence goes on from NC_137220.1 coordinate 11,280,282, forward strand.
TTGTAGTCTACTGTTGCTCCATTCAAGCCACGACCTCATTTCACTTTACTCTCTGTAGATGCAAATTCGCGAGCTGCACGCAGACTTTCGTCATTGCTGACAAACTGAAAAAGCATGTGCGTCTGGCCCACGGAGACAAAACCAAGTATTACAAGGTTTGACTTTTAATCATACATTCATGTATCCACGAGATGGCGCCAAAATGCCACATTGTAAAAAAAAAAAGCCTGGAAAGTCACTGCTCTTGATGTTGAATAACCATTTAATTCCCCCCCACAGTGTAATCAGCCAAACTGCTCTCTGACCTTCACAAAACGCCGAATGTTTAAGCTGCACATGGAGAAGCATGGAGCGCCTGCTAGGTTCAAGTATGTCTCAAGTACAATTATAGGCCTCTGAAAAACATGTTGTGTAAAGTCACACCCTGTAACTTTAATACTGTGGGTTAATGAAATGCCTGAGACCAGATCAAGATGAGTCTAATTCTCAATGTTGATGCACTTGTCGTTTATAGTAATTTGAACTTTGATGCCTGCAGTACACAGGCTCTAGTGGGAGATAAATGAGTGGTTACAGGCTGAGTAGGTGTTAAGCCCCTGTCATTTATTTAAATGTATTTTTTTACCTCTGCCTGGTGGTGCACTTAGGTGTTCCAAGGCCGGATGCACTGCCATGTTCGACTCCCATATCGCCCGCAAATCCCACGAAAAGAAGCATGCAGGTGGGTCCATTTACCATCTTATGAGGGGTTCTTTCATCATCCTTTATGTCAAATGTGGGTTGTGGTTGCATTTGCAGGTAACATTTGCAACCTTCCATCCGAGATGATTCCTTTCAGAACAAATGACATGAAGGGAGCCAACATATGCACCTTTGATTTCCTGATGCATTCACTGGCCGTGTTGTTTGGTCCCTGCAGGTTACCGCTGCCCTCATGCCGAATGCCACGTTCTTGAACACACCTGGAGCAAACTTCAGAAGCACATGGTCAAACATCCAGGTACATTTGTTGTAATTGCACAAATTGTTGAATTCTATTTTCAAATGTTTGTTGGTTTGCTTTTCATTTAAAAAAAAATATATATTTTTTTTTATAGCCACGTTCATATGCCAAGAGTGCAAGAAGGTGTTTAAGAAAGCGGATGCTCTGCGCAAGCACAAACGGATCCACGCTTCCCACAAGCCTGTGTTGGTTTGCCCCAGGAACGACTGCCAGGCCTACTTCTCTACCACCTTTAACCTGCAGCATCACATCCGCAAGGTGCACCTGGAGCTCTGCAAATACAGATGCTCCTTCCCTGACTGTCCGCGCACTTTTGCTATGCGTGTAAGTAAAATGTCATCTATAGCTGGTCCCTACTAGGATAAATCTGAATAGTTTACATTCAACATGCATTCAACATTACCCTTGTGTGATTTCAATTATGCCTAACTGCCATTTTAATGAACAGTATCAATATTCCATTCAGGACACTGTTTACGCCAAGCAACTGTATGCAATTACTGATAGCAATTGTAAGGAGCTATGCCAAATCCAACCTTAGTGACATCCTAATGTGTTAACAAAATGTGTGACATGATTTCTGCATATTTTACTAATATTTTGAGCTTAAAATTCAAGCAATAACACTTAGGTTCTGTCTGACAGGAGAGTATGACCAGACACCAGCTTCGCCATGACGTAAGCGCCACCTCTCTGATGGTAAGTCAGTCAATACCCCACAGACGAAATACAGCTGTGAGCTCAGGCTATCGGGACGGGGGGCTATTGATTTGAGATTCCTTTCAACCTTCTGACGGCATACTTCCCTGTGCTTCTGGCATACTGAAGGGAACAGTCAGCTTGAGAGATTTAGTTTAGCATATCAATTATCTGCTCAGTTCTGCAAAAACTTCCATTTTCCCCCCCTTGCCAACAGAAACGGCAGCGGCCTAAGAAGTCCTGGCAGAAGCGTTTGGATGGACACCATCTGCCCCTTGTGGAGGAAAACCTGCGCCGCCTCTTCGCCCTGCGCATGCGCATCTCCAGACGCACCAAAGTGGAAACCAACATCTCAGCCCTGTTCAATGAACGCAAGATCCATCATTACGTTGACCCTGAAGTCAACCTGCGCAATCTGTTCAGTATCAAACAGCCCCGCCTTTTGGAAGAGAAGCCTGAGGTTGTTGAACCACTACTAACAGGTTAAATACAAATCCATCTAGAGTCTATGGTCATGTTATGTTCATGTGCAGGCTTCTAAGTTGGACAGTTTTTTTCTATAATTTAACAAATTAGAAATTGGGTCTCTTTAGTTTTTATCAATGTAGCTGACATACATTAAGATATTTTAATTTCAACGTTATCATTTGAAAGTCACTTGACACATTAATAGGATGTCAACATTTTGAAAATTTAAAAGATTGCATTGTAGTTCTTGAAGACAACAGGTCTTAATCTAAATGCTCATTTTGTAACCTGAAACCTGTCGACCCAATAAAATGAGTTGCATTTTGAACGATACATATTTTATTTATTTCACCTTTCACTTTGTTGATCGACAACACTGCATGTCTTGCCTTCAGTAGCAGCTGCTCTAAGGCTCTCTAAAACTAAGGGTTTGTTCAGTGTCATTTAATTGAACTACAAAAAGCATCTAAATTCTGGCACCTTCAAACGGCTCTCCTCCAGCAGCGATCTACTCTGCTTGCTTTGGCTTCACATATTGTTTGACATTTGCCCAAACATTTTGGAGCTCATTAAATATGAACAAAGGGACACTGCTTTGTGACTCAGTAAGAACTGAGTCACAAAGCATGCCACTTTGTGACTTTGAACACAGGCGTATCATCTGTCAAATATGTTCAAACGTTACATTTTGGTCTCATGAAAAAAAGAAATGGTGGTGCTTGTGTTTACTTTTTATAAATTAGAATGGTCTTTCTAGATTTGAGATCCATTTTTGAAATATTTTTTATTAATTAAAGGGGCTGGTGCTGAAACCTTTTTTTCTGTGGGGTTTGCCCTTGTCCACATGCAAATAATTACAACCGGAACACTTTGAAAACTCTGGCCAAAGTGGAGATTTTGGAAAACTCCCTTGTGAGCATGCACACTGAGCATCTAGTGAGCGTGGGATGTTCATGCTCAGATGTAAAGAATTGGCCTAATGGCCTAAATCGGAGCCTTTGAATTTATAGGGCTCTGGCCTAAATATCAGCAGGGAACATGTACACTAATTAAAAGGCATAAGAAGGAATTAGTGGTAAATGGTTAACAAAAGACACCAACTATCTTTGTTAGTTTTATTGGAGCCATCCAGATGTGAAGATGTCCAAATGAGTAGAAAGGGAACCATAGAATAACTAGGCAATTCAGGCATTTGAACTGAAAAAAAAACGTATTAAATTGAAATCAAACAGTGAAAGTAGATTTGGAGACCTTGTAGACAGGTTAAATATGTATATGATAAAATATTTTAATCAGATGTGTAGGCTAGAGGTTTTAGTAGGATACACGATTAAAATGCTAGAAAATAGTCAATGTCCAGAATTTCTCAGAATCAAATGTGACATTAAAGTCATAAAACCCAGTTGATTTGTTTGTGATATGAACAACTCATTATATTGGAATAGCTGGAACCAGAGAAAATTGTATGAGTTGAGAATTTCCGCTTAAAAAAAATTGTCTCACTGTTGGAGCCAACATTAATCAAGCTAGACATGTCATGCCACATTTTTCTACCATTGAGACGGAAGAATATATAAAGGCACTAATGGAAGGTTGCTGAATTTTTCAAACATCTTGTCAGAAATGACCCTGGGAAAATGAAATGTAGGCTTCATTTTAAAATCAACGGGTTAAAGAATGTAAATGGTTCTTTTTTATTTAAAAATTCTGTTAAATGGCCTTTTTTCTGTTAATTCCTTTCTCTCCATGGCCCCCTGGAGCGAGACAGAGTCCTGTTGCAGCTTGTCAGTTTGAGTTTGGACATTTATTTCACCGCTGTGTATTTGGTTGCTCTGCTAAAGGTCATTCTGCTGCCTTTGCAGCCCTGGGCTTCCTTTATTTTCTGCACTAGCTGTTGCTCTTATTCTTTAGGTCCTACTGATTAATAACCAGCTGACCTGTAAGCTCTGTCAAAGTGGAGCCTCACACAACAATGTTATGTTACATCCATTCTGTAGTTACTGTCAATCTCTTTCCTGTGTAAAATTACAGCTTAAAATGTGAAGATAAATACATCAATCAGAAAGTGAGTACCTCTTATGAGTGTGATATTGCTTTGGATGCGTACTGTAGCACGGCTTTCAAAGTCAATGCATCCTCGCTGTTCAAAATTTGAAATGCTGCCCCTCGTTTCTATGGTGACGCGACAGTGAACAAGGTCCTTTTCTTGTCAGTGCTCTGTTTGGGACACATGGGGCTGTGTTTGCTGGTGTTCAGCAGGTGTGGAAAGGACTTGAGTGATCAGATGTTCCTTGTTGACTGCTCAGTTGATAATTGTTTTTCCACCAGTGTGTCACAAAGTCCCGTAAGAGATGATGACGCTGCCTGGTATCATAGTAGCCAAATGCTGGACTCACACTAGCAGCACTTTATCAAACCAAATCACATACAGTTAACCACAACACAAGCTCACCATCGCCCTGAGGCTTTCTGTAAAAAGGCCATGCCCAATTATACACATAATGAGCATGACCTTTTGCTTTTTGCAACGTTTGCATCACGAAGCAGCACAAAGGTAAAAAGTCACAACAATTCAATCACTCCACGAGAGACTGAGAAACTCATTCCACATGCATGATTGCACACTTGCTCCAAGGGAACATTTAATATATATAACAAATGGATTACCAGTAGTTTCATTAATGCATGCCATCCATGGAAACAGGAAGGCCTCCATCAGTTGCTAGTGTCTGGGCCAAAATAAGCTATGAAAACCTTTTTTTAAATCCAGCAACAATTCAATTCACTTCATTTTATGTATTGTAATGACTAATCCCAAGTTATAACCTAGTCCGTTATGTGGAAGCGTGTCTGGCAATAAACAGTGTTCTGTGAAGCCAAATACAGTACGTGCTTTGGCTGTTAATGATGGTAGTCTGTCTACATGAACGAGTTGCTTGTCTTTAAAATAAACCACCCTTATCCACCCTTTGTGACTCACGCTTGGGCTTTTTTTTTTAACTTTTTTTTTCCCACATCAATCTTCCCTTTGCAGTTTCCTGGTGTTAGGCCTATGCTTTTCCCTTGGTATGCCCACTCAAGGGCAACAATGCACCAATCAAACATTTGAATCATCTTGATCCTGTTTTGATAGGATTTTATCCCGATGACAAACAGTTTTTAGATGAAATTGCCTCAATTTACAGGGACAAGTGTTCTTCGAGTGGTTTCGACAGGCTCTAAAATGATTCAACACGTCTCAACTGCAGTAAATAACAGCACTTCTTTTGGTTTTTACCCCTAACAAAACCAAATAGTTACGCAGATGACCTTTACAGATATGACAGGAAGCAACATAGAGGGTTGTTGCCATGTTGTCCAGCTGCTATACATTATAAAACCCTGTATTACTTAAATGTGCCTCTTTCATGCCATAAACAATCATAATTACTGTATATTCCTCCCAGACAAAGCAGAGGACATGCTTGATTACTCTAATCACGGTAGTAGATACAATAAGAGGATTTATTATAATATCGCCATAATAAATTCTATATCTGAAGCTAAGGTGCTCAAGCAATCAGACTTATTTTTTAATTAATAAAGGCGTATCCTTGATCACACCCAGGACATGTTTCTCTGATTTTAATATTAACCTATGGTTGTAACCTACATTTCTCTTTTCCATTGTCATTTGAACAGGCAAAAAAAACAGAAGGAGAAACATTTAGAAAAATCTCAATACAATGAGATACTTTATATCAAAGTAGGTTAACCATACAGCCGGCAGGGCCAGATTTAGTTTCCTCCAGAATAGATGACCCAAAACCTTTTCCCTCCTCCCCTTTCTCCTATTTCCCATGGTCCTGTTTGAATAGAGCTTTTCATAGCCATAACACAACTAGAACATGCCTGCTAACTGCAACAAAATATGCCTAAAAAATAGGTGTAAACATGCTCAGCTCAGCTCTTCTGTCTGCATCACAGTATCTGGCACTGCAGGTCTTTGGCAAATTAAACTAAGAAAAAACAAATAATCTAAAATAACAAAGTCAGATCTGATGTGCAGAAATATGGCATATGTTTATATATGCAGATGTTACCTTGCTATAGCCAGGTAACACAAAACAAATCAATGAGCTTTCATACATTTGATTTTCTAAATTGGATATTGGTACTGATATTGATACTGGATATTTCTGTTTTACAGACTGATATTACCAATCCTTACAGCCATGCTGCTAGTACGGCTACAAAAAAATATATTAAGGCTTTTAGGGTCCAATTTTCTCTGAGTCTTTACTTACACTTTAATGAGACACCTGAGGTCCGGTTTTATTTGAACAGAGAAATGAATCCGGTGGATGTCAATATACCAGACATCAATCTACCTCTTGCAATTTTCTATAAGGACCTGACATCTACTCCAGCCTGCCAAAAGCCCAACCTGACCTTATAGTCCCTCAAATTAACTTTCTACCTTCCACAGTCCTTTGGGCAAACCTGATGCATGTGTGCTCAAGCAATCATTGCCTCTAACCTCACTTAGCTATCACTCTAGATGATTTCATGAATGTTTGAACAGTCTGAAAGGGCCTGATTTCTATCTCTGCCACCAGTTAAAGTTAGCAATGCTCAAAATCCATAACAAACTTATGGATTAGCTATTAAACAAAAAGTAGATGGACTTTAGACAGGCACAAATAACTGTACAGTGTATGTAACTTCTTTTATGTTGGAAAAATTTGGTTTACACAATTGGCCATACAAGCCAGAGGTCCCAGTTCCCATGAAACTGGAGCAGGCGTAGCAGAGGATGCTGAAAGTCATTCCAAAAAGGCGTGGATTGATAATGTTTGTTTAAAGACTCCTTTTGACGTTGTGTCGGAGGCTGTGGATTCAGAGGACAAGCCTTCCACTCTTGGCTGGACCAGTGATTAATTGACTACTTTGTTAGTTACATTTGTTCTATTGACATGAAAGAGGATATCTTGTTATTTTGTCCTCTCATCCTCTTATAAACGTCCCTGTGTGTGGCCTATCATTGGAAGTAGGCTGTTTATCATCTTTTTCTCAGTCATTAAATCATGTCACATCATACATCAAAGCTTTACTTAGCTTCCCTGCAGTGTGTATCCAGGGTCTCTCTTTGTCTTCTTTTGTGGTCATTTTCATATGCACTTGCACATTTTCAAATGCTTCTTTTGTCCGCGTCTGCAATTTGCAGTCCTTGCAGTTTCCCTCTTCTGTCCTCATGAAAAATTGCGCAATCGTGATTCCATGAAGAGGGCGTTATAAGAGGGCATAATAAGGTCTCTGAATGAGACAGAGACAATGGCTATTTATCTTTTTTTTCCCTAACAAATTGCTTTGTGTCTTGGTATGGTGCAGACTATAAAGTATGCTGCAGGTAGGCCTACTGTAGCTCTGCACATATACGGTATAGGGCTAGATTTCGGGGGTATCAGGGGAAATGTATCCTAGCTATCTTCTAGCAAGCTGATAGTGCGACCTTTCATTTTCCATGTTGGCTTGGCATTTAATTACCTATATAAAATGTCATCTTAGTTAACACTGATGTATTAGTCGTGAGCCTTATTCCATTATAAATATGGCAACGTCTACCTGAATACTGTTTTTTCCTTTACATAAATAAAGATATTTCCACCATAAATTGATGCAGAAAGGGCACAAATGAATGTGTCCCATCCAATGTTGAAACGATACACCCAAGGCTTTGCAGCACCAGATTAAAGTCAAACTGTCCCCAGGCTGAGAATTATTGCTGGTGCAGGTTAAGAAATCCTGTTTAGTTCCTTCACTGTGACAAGGATTTGCATAATATACAGTCATGAATGCAAAAAGGGTCTCTCAAAATGAGGCACGGATATGATTTCTTTTGGCAGACTATCAGAGTCCCCTCTTGATCAGATTAGATGTAATGTTCTTAGCTTCTCATCTGGATTGCCTGAGATCAGACCTGATAACCGGAGATGACTATTCGGGGAGGATAACACTTCCTTTCTGTTGACATCCACATAAAAAAAATATCCAACGTTGTCCTTATTTCCTCCTCCTTATATTCACGGTGTTTGCCGCTTTCATCAATCAAAGTCTGCCTTCCGATACATGTCTATGTGCTCCAGTCAAGCTCCAACCTGTAATTAAAAGTGCTGCAAGCCAGCAATCAAGGAAATGTGACAGCTACTTTGTTTTACAACACCTTGAAATGGCTGGCCAAAATGCCTGACAATTGTAGGCCTATTATCAGAGCTGCCAAATATTGAGAACCTGATCAAATCAATCTTGGCACACACCGTATCAATATCCAGATTTTTAATTTTTCCATTAGCTGGAGTTTTGTGTGATTTGATATGTGTCTTGCATCTGTGTCAGACACAAGTGTCACTGATTGATTTAACCTGATGGTTAAACGTGGAGTCAGTGATTCTGGAAAAATGCAAGTTGTCAAAATCACTTTTTGACTAAATATTTCCTCACGATCTGCTCCCTGTCCGTACTGTGTGCGCGCGCTGAAAAGAAGTCTAGTGTTAATACACAGCCTAGGTTCTGTAAACGGGCATATGTTGCAAGCTATAGTGAGCCCCCTTGTTTATAAACCCTTTGTGTACATACCTGTTAACAGAGCCTAGGCTGTGTATTTTACATGGTATTAACACCCAAAAAGAATTCAGACCACACACATGTAGCAGATTGTGAGGAGATATTCACTGATTTTGACAAAAAGTGATATTGATAACCAGCATGCTCCAGAATAGCTGACTCTACCTTTAAAGGGGTGTAGCACACACAGAGCAGTGGGTGGGCCAATGTTCAATTAACAACCATGTAATCCTCAATGATTAGTTTACACAAACCCAGCAGCATGAGAGAAGCAAAATGTTACAATGTCATGAACCAGCAGTCTAGGAGAAAACTGTTTGATGTGCAACTTCATTGATCGCTTGTGGGGAAATGTGTACGTAATAGCAAAAGTAAACTCAGCAGGGATCAAAAGAAATGGAAGTAAAGCTCTGAATATGAATATAAAAACATGACAAAGAAGATAGTGAGTGTTTGAAGGTAGTACAATTAAAATGACTTATCTAATGGGTTTCGTTTTTTTAATCCCAAAGTTCTTACGTAGAAATTGGATTGCTATATTGTTTCATCAGTGTTTAAGTCCTTATTTTGAGAAAATATATGGCTCATCCCTTGTGAATATTATACAACAACATTTACAATAATTGATCTGACAAGAAAGAACTGTCAAGCTGAACAAATCTAAATGAATAGTTTGACATTTACAGTGCACTGTGCAGTTACACAGTCATTCGTTTGTTTGTTAGAGTTATATCAAATTTGTCTCTTGCATCTTGCTGTTTAATTCATACGGTGAAACAAAAGTGTAAAATGAGTGGTATTGAGCTTCTTATTTAAATCTATAGGCAATGGACGCATTTTTGATTTATTAATTTAAATTGTTGCTGTTCTTTTGCTGCCAAGGTTAAAGATCTTTCATTTGAATAATTGTCAAAGGGAAAAGTATGAGAACAAAAATTGACAACTAACATGTATGGAACGGGGTAAATTGACAGACGTCACTCCTGAAGGCATTTTAATTGTGTGTATACTGTAGTTCGTGAGACTTTAAATCGCGATTCAGGCTCCGAGAAACAGAGGAGTGCTTGCTTCTTCTTACTCTTATTCAGGTGCTCACTGTTTCATCCAACTATCTGTTGACTTGAATCAAAGGTCAGCTTTGAAGAGAGAAGAGTGACGTGAGTTGTACACTGAAACACATCTGTGTGTGTGTGTGTGTGTGTGTGTGTGTGTGTGTGTGTGTGTGTGCGTGCGTGCGTGCATGTGTGCGTGCGCGTGCGTGCGTGCGTGTGTGTGTGTGTGCTGCTAACTCCTGGAAAAATAGTGAAGAAAAACAAGAAAGAGAAAGAGAGAGGGAAAAGGCTCAAGGCGGGGAGTGAAGCTCATGTTTCATTTATGGAGCGTATCATGCAGTCTGTGTTTTCTGTGTGTGTGTGTGTGTGTGTGTGTGTGTATCAAGAGTCAAAGTTGTTTTTAATTAGAGGGAGTATGTTTTAAACAAATGTAGGGCAATCAATGATACCTAGGAGGGTGTAGCGTCCATGTAGTCTGCATCTAATCAGCACGCCTGTCATGCCTGTCTCCCTGCTCGCCTGTCAGTCACTTTCAATCACCATATCTGTCAAAACCTCTGACTCTGGTCATGGAGTGACTGACCTCCCAGTCCACACGTCCGTCCGTCTGCCTGTCCATCATGTCCCACTGCTTTCACAATTTGGTGTTGACAACAACTGCCCTCGTTTGCTCTGCGGCAAAGACACATTTGCAGTCATCTTTCTCGGGGATGAAATGAAACAACAAGAGTCTTTTTAAGAATGAATCAAGATTAACCATATGTCCCATGTGTACTGTTGATTAATATATAATAATTACAATAAAATGTATTTGTATAGCACCTTTCATACAACAAATGCAGCTCAAAGTGCTTTACAATGATACAAGTAAATGCATTACAAGCTACCAATTAAAAGAGACATAAAATGAACACATGATAATAATATAAAAATAGGAGCACTAACTAAGACAATTAAAAACATAAAAATGTAAGTTATTAAACGAAAATATCAATAAAAAAATAAATTGGTCAATACAAGCAAAGTAATTAAAACACAGCATGGTGCTGCTTGGAAAGGCTGGGTAATAAAGGCACCAACATAACTGTGTTTATGTGATTTTTGACTAGTGCTCTATTCTTACAGTGTAGCATGCACTTTGTGAAGAGAACATCCAGACTGTGTCTTGCATTTTCCAAAGTGAGAAGGCTTCTTCTAAGCGTGCTGGCAGCACAAGTACTTGAATGATTGCCATGAAGCTGAGACATTCATGTTAATCAGCTGGCCTGTCATCCAGCACCTCCGTGAGGTTATCATTTCTTCTAGTGCCTCCATGAGGTTGACATTTTTGGTTTTTTGTTGAAATTGGAATATCTATCAGAGGTATATCTATATTCCTGCAATGGAAATTATTATTTTTTATCAAGATCATTTTTTTTGGCATTTTCAATTCCTTTTTTTGAATAGTGCAGAGAGACAGAGGTGGAATGACATGTGAATAACCACTACACCACACAAGCGCTCTGGAGTGCAATGGAATCTTTAATATATTCACACACACACACCAATGTTTTCATTGGATGAATTCCAATTTTCTGATGTCAATTTTTGCACAGTACATATTAACATATATCATGTACTCTAGCTTTTTCTAGTATTTACATTGTGCATATTGTAGTATAAAGTTCATACATATTCATTACTTATAGTACTATAAATGACATACTCGGGCCATATTATGTCAAATGACCTGTCTGATGACAAGGATATCTATAGGCAGCGTCGGAAGCTGTATGCACAAGCGAACATGCTCTGCCGTAAGTTTAGTATGTGCTCCGTTCCTGTCAAAATCTCACTCTTTAGAGCGTATTGTACGCCGCTGTATACTGCCCACCTGTGGTGTCGTTATAAACAAGGCAGCATTAGAAAGCTTACAGTGGCCTATAATGATAGCATGAGGCTACTGCTGAGAGCTCCAAGAAGCTCCAGTGCAAGCCAAATGTTTGTAAGTGTTGGGGTCCCTACCTGCTCTGCTGTGTTACGTGGCCTGATGTATGGATTTATGTGTAGGGCATCTGAGTCTGAAAATAACTTAATTTCAGTTTTGGCCAACCCTCTATGCAGTTCGGTCAGATTTTCCTCCAGACTGTGGAACCATTGGCGATCATGTCTGTATGCTTGGCACTGAATATTGTGAAAGGATGTGTATTTTTTACTCTGTGTTTGTGTATTTGTTTATGTTGTTTGTGTTGATATGGATCCCCCTGGGTCTGAAATAAAGAATTATATATTTTGTTAGATATTAATTGTTAGGCTTTATGTTATGGCATTAGGCACATATTCTTTTAAAAATACATACTTATTGTTTCTATTAATATCTCTATTCTCAATTGGAGCAACATGTAACAAACCCAATTTTCCCCCGGGGATCAGTAAATTATCTGATGATTCTGAATCTCACAGAGTTGGAAGTGATGATGTCGTTATCAGTAGAATACTTAAGTTTATACATTCTTTGAAATATACTGTCAGTTTAGAAATCTTTGATCTTGCTGGATGCACCGCCCCTCAAATGCAAGTCCAATTCAATGTGAAAGCTTCTTACCAGAAATGTATGAATCATTTAAAAAACAGACTATTTGTAAATATGTCATCTTTTAGCCTTGGAACTGCTAATTTGCATTTCTCCTTTCTTTTTTTTTTACCAGAAGTAATAAACAGCATTTTTAAAGCCTTTTCCAGCAGTCACTGATCCTGATGCAGCCTCAACTCAAAGTGCTGAGAGCAACAGAGCAAACAAGCTTGCATTTTACTGTATGTTTACAATGTTCTATGCATGTTTTGTTTTCATTTTCTGTGATCAACTGAACCTATTGTATCCGTATATTTTGTGAAGCACATTGTAACTCTGGTTTTGAAAGGTGCTATAGAAATAAAGGTTCTTAAAATTGGACCACAATGCATGCATAATCATGGTTTATGGCATGGTAATTGCTAAAAGATGTATCCTGAGGCTGTGGAAGTCCGACTTGGCACCCCAGTTCAGTTCGATACCTGGCAGAGGGAACTGGTGGGCATTCTACATGTGGAAAGGCTAAGAAATGAGCTGTCAGGCCACCCCCATAAATTCCCTGCTAAATGGGGCCCAGTGTTGCGGCACTAAGGGAACTAAAAGGTGTGAGGTTTGCCCCAGTTTTGTTTTTGTTTTAGCTTTGTTTTGTTTCTTGTGTATTTATAGCTTATTTTCTTAATCATTTTGTCTTAGTTATTTATTTCACTTTTTTTCTGTATTCCTTGTCTGTTTATGTGAGGGAGGGGGAGGGGAGGGGAGAGGGGGTTGGGTGTTGTGTATGTATTGTATGTGTTTATTTATTCTGTTTTTTTTGTCCATATGTAAAAAAATATAAAACCACTCAAATAAAAGTTTCAAAAAAATAAAAAATAAATAAAGGTTCTTATTGTCCTTATTATATTTGGACACAATGAATAATGAATAATGGTGTTTATATTCTCTTAAAAGCATGGTCGACCAGTGGCCCAATCTTCCCCAATACTTAGTCTATCTTTCCGATGGCTCTCGGCTGCTTTGTCACACAGCACTCCTTAACCCCTCATTAATAAGCATGGAAAAACAGAGGTATCACGTCATTAACAAGATTTGTTTTGAAGTGAAGAGTGAGGGAAAAAGATGGTCCTTGCTCCAAGTTAGATGTAAGGCGGCCTGGATTTAGTTTCCTCACCAAACACATTCTTTTCAGACTGTGTGCACTCAATGCACTTCAGCCAGAGCTTGTGATTGTACGTGTCTTCAGGGTTTGTTTTAGTAGAGGAAGACTTTCCAATGTTTGCATTTGTTTCTTTGTGACATCTTTCTCCTCCCCTCTGTTATGTGCAATGGAGTGGGAGGAAATTAGAGTGTACACAGTAACTTGGATATAGTGGGGATGTAAAACAAGAAAGAGATGCTAAATCTCAACCCCGCCCATATGTGCCATCTGTAAACATATGTTTGACAGCATTATAATAAGCTTTTGTCTCCATATCTTCCTGTCTGCCCATACTGTTTCTTTTTCTTTTTGTGTATGTGTGTGTGTGTGTGTTTGTGTGTGTGTGGCGGCTTGATGTTTAAGACAGATTATTGTACTGCAATTGTTCCTGTGTGGGTGAAGTAGAAAGGGTAATGGTATGTTCTTTATGCTTCTGTCTGCCAGTATCAGGGACAGGTCTGTGTGTGAGTATGTGTGTGTGCGCGCCATAGATACTAGATAGTATATAACAGGTGCGTGCCCGCGTGTGTGTGTGTGTGTGCGTGTGTGCCTGTGGGTGTACGTTTAGCAACCTTTGATTAGCTGCTATTCTTAGAACGACTATTGATTTAATCAGCTCTATTTTTGCGGATAGATTCCCCTGCTGCATTTGCTATTTGCTTTGCTTCCATTACCACTCGCTTCCTCCCTCTGGAAACATACTGTGTGAATAAATAGCATATTGAGAAAAAGAAACCCCAGGGATTGCTGCAATGATTGCGAAATGTAGTTGAACTTGGGGACTACATTCATCTTCAATACATTAGACCACAGAGAGATATGAAGGGGTGAATATCTTTCTATGTCCAGTTAAAATGTTACTCAGGTAAGGGTTCTAGATCAACCTGTATGATGTATGACAGGTTGGGTGGGAAAATAGGATTCCAAGATACACTGATTTGACCATCTTTAGGTTGGAAAAAGGTTTTGGAAGAGTATGCTGTTTGGGCAAGAGTCTCACATTTAGACCAATGTATTTAAGATCCCAACGCAGGGATGGAAGTGGACTGTGTCATGATGATCCCGGACGAGCCCCCACATTGTCATGACCTGTCCATGATAAAAGACACACGGTTTTAAACACAACGGTTAATAACAGATTTATTAAATAATGAGACAATCAACCAACTGTTGATGGCATCATGAGGATTCAGGGAGATTAGCCAGGTGCTCCCAGATTACCCTTTTAAGGCCAACTCCACTTTTTTTTATAGCAAGCACTACTAAGGCAGGAGGCCTTCACAACTGCTAACAAATGTCAAGATATCATCATCATAGATAGCAGCAAATTATGGAAGACCTCTCCAAAACACATGTGCTCAATAAGGGGTCAATAGTAAATAGACTCCACTTATATAGTGCTTTTCCCTGGTTTTTCACAGACCCAAAGCTCTTTACATTGTTTTTTTCAAACTTCGAAAGCAGCAGCTACCATGCAGGATGCAAGTCAACTATCGGGAGCAATTTAGGGTTCAGGGTCTTGCCCATGGACACTTCGACATGTAGCAGAGAGGCGGGGGATCGAACCACCGACCCTGCAACCCAGTTGCACCTCCTTACCCGCTTTGCCACAGTACTCCCACTCAACCCTAATCTTGAATTTACTCTACACAAGAAATACATTGTTTGTTATTCAACTCAAACATAGAAATCTCAAAAGTTATGGTTAGAGAAGTGCTATGTGACATGTTTTTTTCTCTTTTTCTGTCCGTTCATGCCACATTAAATGAAGAAGAACAGAACAAACTCATCCATCAGACAAGATGCTCACAGTGTGAAGATGTTCAGGTGTTGTGTGCTAATGGCTCACACTGGCTCCAAATTAGGTTCAGTTTGTGCTCGTCCTCCACATTGTGATTCTGGTACACTCTTAAACCTCAGTGGAACCTACAGCAAGTAAGAACCACATGGATCAGAACAGCAGCTGATGCTCTCTTAATGTCTCCGTGTGTGTGTGTATGTGTGTGTGTGTGTGTGTGTGTGTGTGTGTGTGTGTGTGTGTGTCTCCCGCTCTGTACACCTGGACAATGCAGGACAGAAGGCGAAAAAGCTGTTAGTCGCGACACTTGCTCGGAGGCAGCTCCAAAGGTCAGCAGACCTAATAATAACAGGAGGCGACATTGTGAATAATGATAGTGGACATTTGTTATACCGGAGCACAAGCAAACCCCTGCAGGCTCTGTGACATGGGTCACCCAGATATGAGGCCGAGCAAGATATTCAGAAATAACCTCATTTACACCTTGCCTTACTTGCCCCCCCACCCCTCCCCGCCTATTGTTTTTACTACCTCATGGCCAAGCTGAGGTGGAGAAGCTAGCAGTAATGAGGCATTATTAATAGACAATTTAACTGCAGCAGCCTCCTCACTTCCACCAGATATTTCATCATAATCGAATCAGGAGAAGTGAGTGCAGATACAGCCTTCTGACAAATCATAAATTATGTCAAAACAGTAGTTGACAGAAAAAAGAAATAATACACAGTGAGAGTCATTCTCTTGTTTGATCTCTCAAGATGCCAGAGAGACAGACATCGCCTTGAAGGCAGTGACACTTTTAGGAATAGATGGACAGAAGAGCCAGAAGATTAAACGTGGAGTCAGCAATTACGGAGAATGCTGGTTGTCAAAATCAGTGAATATCTCCTCACGATCCGCTACCAATATGTACTGTGCTGAACAACAACAAAAATACACAGCCTAGGCTCTGTAAACTGGTATGCAACGAAAAGGGGGCCACTGTAGCTAGCAACATGCCCGTTTACAGAGCCTAGGCTGTGTGTTAACACTGGATTTCTTTCAGCGCACTATGTATACAGGTGATCAGGAGGAGATATTCACTGATTTCATAAAAATTGATTTTGACAACAAGCATTATCCAGAATCGCTGACTCCACCTTAAAGTGAGATGATGAAAAAACAAGGAAGAGTTTGAGGGTCTGCTTCCATTTCTGCAACGTGAGAGCAAGATAGGAGTGGCAGTGAGTGATTGAAAGGTGCCAGAAAAATGAAATGAAGAGCGAGGGAAAGATGAGAGTGTTCAACAACGCTCTCTCTCCCACACCGGCAAAGTTTCATCAGCTTTCGAGGACTCGTCGTGCTCTGAGTCACAGCAGATGGGCAGCGCAGTCAAGTGTTAATGGAGGTACAGCAGCCACTAGTGATAGCCAAACTCCATCAACCAACAGAACTTCACCATCTGTCAAAACACTGGTAAATTGGTTTGCTGGTGTTAGCTGGTGTCAAACAAATCCAAACCTAAAACCCCAAAATAAAACATGTGCACCAGTGGAGTTGGCCTTAAAGATAAAAAGTTCAACTAAACATGAAAATGGTCGCCTTTGTTTAGCCTGTAATGTCCAAACATTATTAAAGAGGACCTATTATACTACTTTTCTGGTCTTAATTTCTTGTTGTACACTGCTATAGAGCAACCTGACACGAATCACATCACAAAAAACTATGTAGATTTTCGGGAAGCTCTTTCTCTTATTTTGGCGATCCAGCACGTCCTGTCAACACTTGAGTGTGTGTGCTTCGGCAATCTCCGCTCCCTCCGCCTGTGCATCGGCCATCTCCGCTACCCTCGCCCCCCTCCTGCAAACCCCACTCCGTTGTGATTGGTTACCTTCCTTCCGGAACACTTTCAGTGGCGGGAAGCGCGAGCATGGACCTATAAGGGCGCGAGGCAGACGCGAACAGGGAAGTGACAGCATTATACATGGAAACATCCGCGTGGTCACGTCACAAATTTTTATGCGACGTCACAAATTATGAAAGGGTAGACCGCTTTGAAGACGTGACTTCTCGACTGGCTAGAATAGTGTTTAGTGCTCTGCACAGACACCCCAGACGGTCCAACCCAGTCTCACAGTGAAATGTAAAATAGGTACATTGGTCCACAGCGCAAAATGTAGAGATTTCACAATACAGGCCTTGAAATTGTGAATTACCTACATTTGTTCCCCCTATTCATTTCTAATGGCCAGCGTACATGTCACGTGACTTTCAAATCCTCCCGGCCGAAACGAAACCCAAGCTGTGACCGCCATTGCCCCAGCTTTTATTCTGCAGATTTTTAAGATGTATAAGCTATTAAATGGGTTTTTGATAACATTGTTAGTGAGAAATGTGTGTCTTACTCTCACAATCTTCACTCAGTGAATGTATACGATGTAGTTTGATGGTTATCACGAATATTATTCTGGACATCGCCAAGAAAATGTAGAAATACAACATTTCTTTCAGTTGATATACTGGTTGCTATGCTGTTGCTATGACGCTCCTGGCGCTGCCTTAACCGGAAACAGGAAGCGTTTGAATTATTATTATTTATTTGCTGTAAATGCTTAATTTGTTGTTCTCTCATTTAAAAAACACATGTTTATTACAGAGGAGGGATGACGTCTACAGAGTCGCCTGCTTACAGCTCCCGTGACAGTTATGAACGTTTTATATTTTCTTTGTCACGAGGAAAGCCAATCAAGAGAGCAGAGCTCAGTCATCCTCCACGGTCAGACAGGAAGTGAAGCGAAAAATTACAAAGTAAAATCAGTTTGACACTTCCGGTTTCACCATATGTAATGAATTTAGCTTTCTTGATATGTCATTTAGAGCGATCTGATGATTCTGATCACTCGATATTGCGGACTTTACAGTTAAAATAGCAGGAGAGATCACTTTGCTTGCTTTTTAACCTCTGCATAATCTTGTGGATTAAATTACTTTTTATTTTATTCATTATTTTACATGAAATTACCTTTGAGGGATATCCTTGACACCTATTTTTTTTCTCACCTGCACACTTTGTTACCTTTTACCTTTTACGTTGTATCTTATTTTCTATTGTCTATATCTTTTTAGTTTTTTTATTGTGCAAATAAATTAAATCAAATCATAAGCATTACACCGGAAACAGGAAGCGTTTTGATGACTTTCGTTTTTTTTTTTTTTTTTATTCTTTGCTGTAAAAGCTTAATGTAACTGCTAAATTGTGTTCTCTAATTTTTAAAAAACATGTTTATTTAAGAGCAGGGATTACGTCTCCAGAGTTGCCCGTTTACACCTCCCGTGACAGTTAGGAACGTTTTTTTTTTCACGAGCAGCTCCCATGAAGCATGGAAGCGATGCCTATGAGTCCGCCGGTGATGGGCCGCAGTCTTTCAGCTTGTGACGTCATCTGAATGGGCGCATTCCATTTTCATGTCTGCACCAAGCTGAATCAAAAGGCCACTATGTTTGTTTTATAGCCTGATATTGATTTTAATGTAATTTCATGTGGCTGATTATATTTATTATGAAATAAAATATATTAAAAACATATATTATATCAGTTAATAGGCCTATTGAACCAAATCATCCACTAAAGCCCTACTGTGTGTGTGTGTGTGTGTGTGTGTGTGTGTGTGTGTGTGTGTGTGTGTGTGTGTGTGTGTGTGTTTGAGTGATAGTGTGAGAGAGAGGGAGAGAGAGAGAGAGAGAGAGAGAGCATGGTCAATCAGACTGAAGACTATGTTAACAGTGAGTGAGTGAGTGAGTGAGTGAGTGAGTGAGTGAGTGAGTGAGTGAGTGAGTGAGTGAGTGAGTGAGTGAGTGAGTGAGTGAGTGAGTGAGTGAGTGAGTGAGTGAGTGAGTGTGAGTGAGAGAGAGAGAGAAAGCATGGCCAAATTGACTAAAGACTGTTAAGAAATGTTTCATTGCATGCCCCTCATTTAATCCCTGCACTCTCTTCATAGGCCTATTTTAATGAGATATTCAGAATAATCAGCAGTTGAGGGTGGTGCATGCATGGCATGCACCATGCATGGCACAGTTTTGTGCCATGCATGTTGTGGGAGGAAGATGATCGAGATGGTTGTGGATTTTTGGATGAAATGGAGCACTAGGCCGAAAACAATAGGATGCCTGGCTACTTGAATCCTGGGGGAAGAGGATGAGATGGTGGAGGGCTACAGAGACCTGCATTTACTTCTACAACAGACTGCAAATGTAACATGGGGGTTGTGCATGGAGGGACAGAGCAGACTGTACTTCATGAGCAAATCATTATTTACCTATTTGGGCCCATAGTTGGTTGTGGAGAGAATGATAATTCACAAGCTGCTGAAGATAATGGACAGCACTGCTCCTTCAGCTATTCAACCACTACAGAAAGTCATTCCTGCCAACTGCAATACAATCCACAATAACTGCTGCTTCAATGCTACAATTTCCCTATGGCAATAAATAAAGTAGGCCTACATTATCCATCTACAAATCCATCCATCCATGCAGGTATATTTGATTTAGGCCTGTATTTTAGATTATGCATAGCGTTCTGCATTATAATCTCTGAAAGTGACATCCTTTGGATTATTATTTCCAAAAGAAAACAAATGAGCAAACAAAAAGCTTCATTTTCATTATTGGGCTTTAAAAGTGATCAGGGGCCTATTTCAGGTAGCTGGTTTTGAGTCAACCCAGAGTTTGTTCGCTCTGAGTTAGTGGAAACTCAGGGTTTTCCGTTTCAGGTAGCAGGTTCAGCGCAACCGAGAGTCAGTTACTGCGGCAACATACGCCGTGGGTCTAACCTGCTGGATAGGTGGTTAGACCTACCCTGAGTTTGTTTTCACTTTACGCTGCAGCTCCGACTGAAGAAAGAGTGTCACTGTCACACGCGTCCCTGTGCAGTTTGAAGCAAAATCACTCCATAGAAATCTCCATCGGGATGTTTTTATCATTTCCTGATGATTTTACGTTTGACCGATCATTTATCTGATCAGTATTGTTCTCAGTCCGTTCATATAGGCGGCCACCTTACACATCGTCACATGCTCTACATTCAGATTAATAAACCTATTTGTATTGTTTTTAACTGGACTTAATTGTCTTTCACTCCCCATTTTAAAGAAGCGACAGTCTGTTTACTGCACAGTGGGCTATTAGGCTATAGCTTCCCAACATATTATACAGCGAATATAAAACACTGTCAGAAATGCTGTGCCGCGCCAGCTTTATTACTTTACTGCTGATATGCGTAACTTTTTAAAATAGACTATGGCTTCTCATACGGAAGCGAAATGATTGCTCTGTTTTTTTCTGAATTGCCGAGGAGATTAGATCAGAGTTATGTGACAATATCCCCGTTAATTCTTCTCCATAGGCTACCATAAACTCATTCGTTAATATTTCTAACTCCAGTGGGAGTGAGAAGTGGGAGGATCACGCATTTGTTTCTTCTGTTTCCATGGTGAATCATGTTATCAGCGATCCATTGACGATGGCTTTTACGCACACGCTCCACCCAGAGTGAACACGCTCAGAGTTGATTGACCCAACGCTGATCCACTGTTCTGAAACCCAAAACCCAGAGTTACTCATCAACCCTGCGCTCTGAGTTGACCAACTCAGAGCGCAGGATTAAACTCAGAGTATGTAAAACCAGCTACCTGAAATAGGGCCCAGAAGATCAAAACCTTGCCATAAGAACACCAACTGAATACATCGCTGGAAAGGTCTTAATGTTGTCAGTGTAAAGATTCTACGACTCTACATTTAAACACACCTACAATTCACCATCATGCTTATTATTTGATTTAATTTATTTGCACAATAAAAAAATAGGCCACAGAAAAATAAGATATAAAGTAAAAGGTAAAAGGTAACTTGTGCAGGTGAGAAAAAAAAATGGGTGAAGGATATCTCACCTCAAAGGTAATTTAATGTCAAATAATGAATAAAATAAAAATTATACAGAGGTTAAAAAGCAAGGAAAGTGCTTTTTGTTAGCACTTGCTATTTTAAATACTATACATATATTTTGCAGGTTTCATACCCTTCTATTTTAAAACGCTCTATAAGTAGAAGACACCACCACTCAAGGGCATGTCCGTCTAAAGGAAATGCAATGAAGAGAGTAAATCATGATATATATTTCTTCTCTTCTCTCTCTTTATGATGAATGTAAGTTTGATTTAATTTATTTGCGAGATAAAAAAAGGAGGTGTAAGCGGGCAACTCTGGAGACGTAATCCCTGCTCTTAAATAAACATGTTTTTTAAAAATTAGAGAACACAATTTAGCAGTTACATTAAGCTTTTACAGCAAAGAATAAAATAAAAATAAAAAACGAAAGTCATCAAAACGCTTCCTGTTTCCGGTGTAATGCTTTTGATTTGATTTAATTTATTTGCACAATAAAAAAACTAAAAAGATATAGACAATAGAAAATAAGATACAACGTAAAAGGTAAAAGGTAACAAAGTGTGCAGGTGAGAAAAAAAATAGGTGTCAAGGATATCCCTCAAAGGTAATTTCATGTAAAATAATGAATAAAATAAAAAGTAATTTAATCCACAAGATTATGCAGAGGTTAAAAAGCAAGCAAAGTGATCTCTCCTGCTATTTTAACTGTAAAGTCCGCAATATCGAGTGATCAGAATCATCAGATCGCTCTAAATGACATATCAAGAAAGCTAAATTCATTACATATGGTGAAACCGGAAGTGTCAAACTGATTTTACTTTGTAATTTTTCGCTTCACTTCCTGTCTGACCGTGGAGGATGACTGAGCTCTGCTCTCTTGATTGGCTTTCCTCGTGACAAAGAAAATATAAAACGTTCATAACTGTCACGGGAGCTGTAAGCAGGCGACTCTGTAGACGTCATCCCTCCTCTGTAATAAACATGTGTTTTTTAAATGAGAGAACAACAAATTAAGCATTTACAGCAAATAAATAATAATAATTCAAACGCTTCCTGTTTCCGGTTAAGGCAGCGCCAGGAGCGTCATAGCAACAGCATAGCAACCAGTATATCAACTGAAAGAAATGTTGTATTTCTACATTTTCTTGGCGATGTCCAGAATAATATTCGTGATAACCATCAAACTACATCGTATACATTCACTGAGTGAAGATTGTGAGAGTAAGACACACATTTCTCACTAACAATGTTATCAAAAACCCATTTAATAGCTTATACATCTTAAAAATCTGCAGAATAAAAGCTGGGGCAATGGCGGTCACAGCTTGGGTTTCGTTTCGGCCGGGAGGATTTGAAAGTCACGTGACATGTACGCTGGCCATTAGAAATGAATAGGGGGAACAAATGTAGGTAATTCACAATTTCAAGGCCTGTATTGTGAAATCTCTACATTTTGCGCTGTGGACCAATGTACCTATTTTACATTTCACTGTGAGACTGGGTTGGACGGTCAGCAGGGAATACGTCGAAATGCATGTAAGTCATTATTTGATAATTTAGTATGGTTAAGCATGACTATGAATCATCATAACAACGTTTATAGGTCATAAAAGTCAAAAAGCATCATAGGTCCTCTTTAAGTAAGCAATTGGAATCATTCTTCAGAACTCCAAAAAAGGCCTCACAAAATGATTACTAACTTCAACATGCATCAGCAGCAAGAGAAATCTTATCAGTAAATGGAATTGATTGTTTTATTGCGCTTGGTAAGCTGGTAAATGTGTTAATGTGTGTCAACACAGAAAAAAAGACGATTTCTTGATTTTGGCCCAGAGTTGTAATTCATGCAAATGATGTGAGATGAAAATTGGTTTTGCTTTCCGCATGAACACCCCTTTACAAAGCTCAAAAGATGAAACTAACAAACACAGCTGCTGTTTACAGCAGCATAATGTTGAATCTTCCAGGAAAAGCCCAACCTGTCAAGGAAGCATTTTCAAATTGTAAATACAATGGTGCAACAGTATGGAGCTGAAAAACAAATCAAAATGTTAATGAGTTTTGTTTGAGACGTTGAGATATGCACCTCTGCAAGCGGGCTTGAACATGACTACATGTTGCATCATCACATTGACTGGAGACATGAATAGGTGAATGCATAAACAGCTTACTGTAAATTCTGGTGTAAATATACAATATTTAAAGGGCAGCAGGTTTGCTTCACAATGCTTAGCTTATGCTACGTAACACACATCCTTGAGAATCTACAGAACTAGCTAACTTTCTGCGCTAACTTAAAATGTCCTTTGTTTCTTGTTTATGTAGCTGAGTGTGATTAAATTAAAGGTCAGAATTACAAGTCTCCAGCAGTTATGTGATATTTATAGTGCTGCAGTATATTGGCCTTCCTCTGTGCACAGTGTTTGTGGATGTTGCATTATGTATGAATGCCACTGAAACTTATGAGGAGATCCCTGCTATAAAGAAAAACACCAAAAGCTAAGTGCCACAGAGACCAAAGTTTAGATACAGTGTTTTCACATGCAAGAGTATCATCAATGTTCCAAATAACATGACGAGATGCTTTTAGTCATATGAGAAGGACAGCAACTGTTTCGTAAAGATCTTTTATTGAGGTACTGTATATGTCCA
Organism: Ammodytes marinus; assembly: GCF_949987685.1. NCBI lineage: Eukaryota > Metazoa > Chordata > Actinopteri > Uranoscopiformes > Ammodytidae > Ammodytes > Ammodytes marinus. The sequence goes on from NC_137220.1 coordinate 11,304,228, forward strand.
ACCAATGACTCCAAGGGCTCAGGATACATCCAAACACACACTTAACATTTTTGAATTCTCAAAGGTGTGTACATGGGATTCTGCGAAAAACCGAGACGCAAAGCAAGACAACATATACAGTGTTCACATGGTTCAAATGTTATATCCAGTTCTGCTCTGACACAATATTTCTCCAGGTGATCGCTGCTGTTGTATTTGTAGCATTAATGCTTTTTTATTACTTTAGGAACATCTGACGCACATAGAAAAGCCAACAGCCCCAAATAGCTTCACGGTGAAGTGAAGAGGAGAAAAGAGGAGTTGCAGGTAAAGTATTGTTCAACACGACAGCTACAGTATCACTATGTAGGAGACACCTCAAAAGTAAGGACAATTTATTCAGATGACAGAAAATAAATAATAATAATACATCTTATTTGTTGGCGCCTTTCGCCTTGAAAGACATCTTACAATACACTTAAAAAGGCATTTGATTCAATTGATCAACAAGCAAATTCAAGGAGACCTCTTAAAAACATTTTAAGTTGATAAAATCAGAGTGGACGTCGTGGAAGTTATGCCGGGTATGTTAATCTAAACAGATGTGTTTTGAGTTGTGATTTGAATTGATCAATAGAGTCCAGTTGACTTAGGTTTGAGGTTGGAGAGTGTTCCAGAGAGGCGGGGCAGAGCAGCTGAAGGCTCTGGCTTAACAAAATGCTGAGTCTATATGTGAATAAAGTGCTATTCTTACATGAAGAAGAGGAAGCTTGTTACTCCAAAGAAAGTTTCACATATTAAAATGAAGACTAAAGAAGGATCATATCAGCTAGATCTCTATGCTCTGTAATAACCATTTTACTGTTGATGTCTGTGCTTAAATAATACCTTTTCTTCATGTCCGTTATCTCTCACAAGCAAAATGTTAGTTTTTTTCTTCACTGGGAAAAAAAGGGTTTTTTAAAGCCCCCTGTAAACCCAAATCCCCCAAATTCTTCTTACTACGTAATTTGGGCAGTTAGTCGCATGTTAGTAAGCATCCAAAAATAGTTAGGCTTATTCTTATGACACATTAAGTATTTTGAACCAATCATGGCAGGCCTGAATATCCTACAACAACATGAAGAGTGAATGATATGGCCATGCCCACACTATCCTGTCAAATTGTCTAGACTGTAAAACATTTTTTTATTTAAACTAAGTTTTATAATATCTAGGACATTTATTTTCAATCAGATTTTTCTAAAGAGATTCCCAACTTTGATATCATACATTGATTTTGACTATTTAAGACCAGGTTTCCAGATGCTTTAAAGAAAAGCATCAAATATTTTAACTATGTAATGGTTGAACAAATGGATGGAAGTCTAAAAGCATCAGTGTGCTTACATAGAGGAGACAAAGTGCCTTCACTGTGTGTCATAACTGAACAGTCACATCAATATAAGAGAGGACAAGAGAGGCCAAACAGGGGCGGCAGGAGAAGGAGATTAAAGGTTGACATTTAATCAATGATGACTCGTGTTCCCATTGGTACACCACTACCTGCATGTACACACACATTGATTCATCATGGTTCAACACTGCTGTCATATCTCTCTCACCGCACCCCCTCCTTCTCCCTGTGTTTTTCCGTGTCCTTTCTCCAGAGGCTGTCAGTGCATTTTAGACTCCTTGTCGTGGTCAGAAAGATCCCCATTGTGTTGCTGTTGTTGTTGTTGTTGTTTTTCTGGCAGACTGGCCGCGGTTTATGTCCCCGCTGTTCCCAGCTCCAGAGAAAGTCATGTTAAAATGCTGCTGCACGACCCCTCGGGACACCTGCTGCAGCTATCCAGCTTCTGTTCTGTGTATTCACAATGCAACACTTTTGATGTGCTCCCCTTATGTGAAAACGGGATAACATCTCTTGCCACTTGTAACTGCTAAACTTGAAAGGATTTTGACACGTTCTTCTGTCTCGCTCAATGCTCACAACAACAACAACCCAAAAATAGAAAAGAAAAGGGGATATTTTTGAAGAGATTCCTGAAAATTTCAGATTTCAGTTTCTTGGCTTGCAGTTGTAGTTGAAATGTGTTGATCTTTTTCCATAGAGAATTGGGTCCACCATGAATTGTTTATGCTCTTTTTTACAAGAAATTAAAACATATTTTTTTGTACTTTCGGATTTTTTTTGTTAGAAGAGCTTCCAATTTTCCTTAAAAAAATCTCCTCCTTCCATGCACTCTCAATTTGAGCGAGTGCAATAATAACTTAGCTGAGGATTTTCTATTCTGATTGTGTGCCCTCCTTTCATCTGATTCTGCGGTCTGTCCGAGTGGCAGTAGCTGGCAGTGGTTGTCCTTGGCGAGTGCCTCATGTAGTATATTTTATAGACCAGTCTAACATTAGGCTGATAGCAGTCCCAAGGTCAGAGACCCTGTCATGAGCAGACAGTGACGAGACATACGGAGAGGGTAGAAACAATTAAAAAAAGAGAGTAGCAGAAGCATCATGTTCCCATTTCAGGACTTAGCCTCCTCCCACGTTGGTAGACGTCTTTTTGATAAAGTAAAACAAAGGGAGAACCGGCAGTTGGCAAATATATACACATGTTTGACTCGTACACCCTTTATCTATCTAAACATTGATTTTTTTTGTTGTATTGAAAGGATAAACCTATAGCAACACTAGACTGCAAAGAAAACAGTTCGTTCTTAGGAGCAGGACTAACTGCACACTTACTGTACACTATTTTAGACAATTAACCAATTCAACTGGAAACCATGTGTCCATTTCTGGTTCCAAGTTAGTTGTCCAGTTGATCTTTGTTTTGGTTTCAGTTAGTCAGGAAGGTTAATAAAAAGGCTGCAAAAGTCACTATGCCGAGGGCAGGAGGAGGGGAGGGTCTTAGGGTGACGGTGATAGTTGGAAGATGTGTGAATTCCAGGGGCAAGTAGAAGTGAAAGGCTGTTGATGTGCACAAAGAGCCTCAGATCTCCTCTATGGAATCCGCGGGGACCAAGCCTCTCTTTTTCCCACTGCTCAGCTTCAGAAACACCTCCCCCTCGTCTAGCTTCCCCACACAGATCTAAAAGAAGAAGAAGACAAACATGGGTGGCTTTTTGTCTGTAAAGTTCATACTGGAATATGTACATTATAGGACCATATTTACCTGACAAAAAACTATCACTCTATCTATCTATCTATCTATCTATCTATCTATCTATCTATCTATCTATCTATCTATCTATCTATCTATCTATCTATCTATCTATCTATCTATCTATCTATCTATCTATCTATCTATCTATCTATCTATCTATCTATCTATCTATCTATCTATCTATCTATCTATCTATCTATCTATCTATCTATCTATCTATCTATCCATCCATCCATCCATCCATCCATCCATCCATCCATCCATCCATCCATCCATCCATCCATCCATCCATCCATCCATCCATCCATCCATCCATCCATCCATCCATCCATCCATCCATCCATCTATCTATCCATCCATCCATGCTGGCAGGGAATGCCAGTTGCCTACAGTTATTCAGCTTAATTTATGCTTAACAAATATTAGCATAATATTAAAAGATACACTCATTTATATAATTGTATAGTATTGTGAATACAAGAAGATTGTCTGACCACTGAAACCTCTTAATGTAAACTAGGGTGTCAGTGCAAGCCTTAATCTTGGAAATAACAAGCCTTATGTTGTTGACACACAGACACAGTGATCATTTTGGTGCCAACTCTTAGATCATGCTCTGACCATGTACTGTCTTCAAGGAGTGTACACATAAATCAAAGGTAGAAGAAGCTATAGTAAAATGAAAGGAAAAAGCTCAAAATAAGTCATTTAAACGTATGACAGTTGATGTATACCTGGGATTCCTTCACGGCCATGTGTCCTCTCTCTCGGCTTCCAGAGAGGCCCTGTACGACCCGCCACACTCTCTCTCCTGGCCGGACCCTCTGCACAAAGTTGGCAGGGAAGAAGCCCACTCTGTCGCCACACTTGCCCTGAAAAACACAGGATGATGGTTCAATCAAACACTTCAAATGTAGCTGGGTGTCGTGGATGACTTGCAGATTACATGGTGCGATATCAACTTCAAGTCATTTCACCTCATATTCAATGTTTATAAAGTACTGAATTGGTACATCTACAGTTTTTTTTAATCATTTGTCAAGGCTGGAAATGAGTCACTGACTGACACATAAGTACAGGTGGAACCTTTCTGTACTTACTGTAATTATACGTTTCAGTGTTTTCACTCTCTAGAAAAGCACAAGAATCAAAGGGCAATTTTCTAATTTTAACGTCTAATACATTTTATCTCCCAGCCCTCCTTACCTAAATAAGACTAAGTGACTTTAAAGGTGAAATAAATAAATAATAATAAAAAATAGACGTCTACCAAGGTGCTCCAAAGAGCCATTCTCATTCGAAATCACTTTCTCCTTTCAGACTAGCAATGGGCAATTAAAGGTAGACGGACAGCAACACACTTCAACACATTTCTGTCTGTGCAGTGACAAATGATTATGGCCGTTGGGACTAGTGTAGAAACTACTTATGAAAACAGAACACTCAAATTTGGCAAATTAAGGTAATACTTGTTTTTAAATGCAAACAGGAAATTGCTTCCCCCTTAATGTCAGATTTCCTTTCCATGTATTTCGATGAAAACAGTAACAGCAGATTAGGGCGCCTTGTTTGCTAGTAAAAACAGATGATGGTTGATTTAACCTCATTATGTAGAAATATTTTTATCACCCTGTATCCCGGGGAAAATGTGTTTATTTTAAGGGATTCACAAACAATACATTAGGAACAGATGACTCATAAATTACACAGAATGTTAAGGTTCCTTGGAGCGGCAGTGTTGATCGAAGGTGTTAAATGGCGGCTGCTTCCCTTCACGCTGCATAAGTGCAACTAAATATAGGCCACTAATTGAACATAGACCGAACTTCACCTAAGTGTGGGGACATCCTAATTTTCCTGTGACTGAAACACTCACACACATTTCCATTGGGAGCGAGTGACGCTCATTGCAGAGTCGATAAAGACCTCTTCGAGATCACAACATGTCAAGTTCATTATGTTAAACTCTTGGGTAATTGTCAGAGAAAATGAAGTTCTATTCCTGTCTGCTGGCTGCATGTTTACGATGGAGCAGGTGTTACACATTACAGGCTTGATTTGAAGACTTGAATGAACACCATGCGTGCAATAAAGAGGCACACACACACACACACACACACACACACACACACACACACACACACATTTCTGTGCTCAAATACACGTTATGCACACAAGAACACAAACAGAAAGATTGATGGATGGATGATAGATAGATAGATAGATAGATAGATAGATAGATAGATAGATAGATAGATAGATAGATAGATAGATAGATAGATAGATAGATAGATAGATAGATAGATAGATAGATCACATAGTCAGTCAACAGGCAGTACAAAGGACAAACAATATTTCCAAATGATTATTACCGACCTTCCACCACTCTTCATTAGAGTCGTCGGTGACCAGCACCCGATCTCCAGGACTAAAGGAGATAAGAATAAAGAGAATATGAAAACAAGGAGGCTTGAAGGGGAGGTCATGGAGGTGAAGAATGATAGGGGGAATGGGGAGACGAGAGTGGGGTACATAATGGGAAGATGAAGGAGGTAAAGAGAGTGAGAGGGGCAAGAAAAAAAAAAGAGTTGAGTGTGAGCACAAAAGATTATATTATCCTACTGCCCCTGAAAGCTGTTGCAGCACCCATGGTTACAAAGCTGTGAGGTTTAAAATGTTCTTTGTGGAGCAGCTCAAGCCAAAGTCATAAGGTCTTCATGAGATGCGACTGTTAAGAGCCCACTAGGTTGGAGCCTGGACCTGGCCAGAATGCTAATGATGCTGCTAGGTTTTTTTTGGTGAGTCTTTCTGACTCGCACAACACACACACACACACACACACACACACACACACACACACACACACACACACACACACACACACACACACACACACACACACACACACACACACACACACACACACACACACACACACACACACACACACACACACACACACACACACACACACACACACACAGAAAGCGTACCCAGTGCCCTACATACGCAGGGACAAATTGCTGTCCCGAATTCTCCTCTGTCATTGTGTTGCATCTGCTCCCACTATACTGTTTAACAGGATCATCGCTCAAATACACATACGTTTGCAAACAGTTAACTTCCAAACTAGGGAAAGATACATATACGTATCTCAAACAATCATGGCCATGAAATGAAACAGGCCATTGAAATTTTTTGGATACAGTCAAATTTTACTTCTAGTCTTTAGCCAGATTCTGACAAACTTGTAGATGCCATTTTGTGTAAGTATTTGCATATAGTTTGAAGGCATTTGTTGTACAGCGGTATTAACACGCTCCTATTTTGCTGCTTCTTTTGCTCTGTTATGGGATTTTTCAGTGTGTTATAGAGAGGGCACATTTCACATAACATAAATAGTGCATTCAAAAAGTGGTTGTCTACAAATCTATTCAGAGCAAAGAAAAAGTGATTCCGGACAAGATTCTGGACAGAGCAATGGAGATTTAGTGATCTTTATCACCAGCAGAGCTCATCTCATTCTCACAGAATGACAGAATATGTCTTGACTTCTACACTATTACATAGTTTTTCTCTTCTTCAGTGTATCCTTGTCTAACCTTGACAGAAGCACAGAGACACAAAATGCTTTTATTAGTTCACATGTACTGTGCAGCAAACACACAGAACCACAGCACAGATGGCTCCTTACAATCACATGGATCTTCTACCTCTACCTGTTGTGAAGTTATCCCCTTACCATTTATCACACACACACTCCTGCACGCAAGCACGCGCTCACATACACACATGCGCGCGCGCACACACACACACACACACATACACCCTCATTTTACTGCTCTATACTCTTTATTGTCCTTCCTCTTCCTCCTTCATCTAATAGAGCTTTTACTCATGTATTTTTTACTTAAAAATCTCTCTGCCTGTGATAATCTTTAGCTCTACATGCCATCTCCCCTCATGCCTGTCCGTCCTTTCATCTCTCAATGTCTTTATCCTCTCCCCTGTTGGGAACACATACAGCTCCGTTGCTAGTTCTATAAGCAGGACAGTGATTGGCTCTGAGTTTATAATTAGTCGTCCTTTAGGGCTCCTTGTCACCGTCAGCTGCAGATGGTGGGGACGTTTTCATATTGCAGTTAAAAAACAGGGGCGGCCAAGGCCAGACACAGAAATGGACCAAAACACAGAGAAAGAAAATGCATGCACACACACACACACACACACACACACACACACACACACACACACACACACACACACACACACACACACACACACACACACACACACACACACACACACACACACACGCACACACACACACACACACACTCTGCACCTGCAAACACACACGGTTATTGAAATGCATTTACTCACTGCAGTTCCAGGTCATTCTGTTCCTGAGGCAGAAACTTGTAGAGCGCTACATAGGTGTGGATGGAGTGGACATCAATTCGCTTGGGCACCTGGACACAGGGAAGGGAGGGACAGGCCAGACCGAAATAAACACTTGAGGAAAAGGACAACAAGGGGTGACAGTCTGCACACGGAGATTTGAGATTTGAATAGAAATAAAGAAATAAAATTGGTACCTTCACAGCGCTCTCCTCGGCAGGAATCTCAGCTTGTTCGCCGCCCTCCTCTTCCTCTTCCTCCTTTTCAATCTCAATGTCAGGGATAGGGACGTCTGGGACTGGAGACACATTTATTTTTTATTTTTTTTTTCGGTGTAGGGCACGCACCCACACACTTATGCTATCAGGTATTTCACAACCACACACACGGTAAATCTCTCACACACTGAGCAGCTAGCACAGGTAAACATCACATTTGCTTGACACACATAGGCATGGACATATATGCATAAACCACAGACATAGAGTGAGACACAGACACCACAGCAGCGTTTACCCCCTGTCTCCTGAGTTATCATCTCTTCCTCCATGCTGCTCTGTCTCTGCTGCATGTCTTCACCTCCCTCCTTGTCAAAGAAGGAAATAGAGAGGGAAAATAATGATATGTTAGCATGTCAAAGAGAATTGATGGTAAAAGTACAGTTTTCTTCTCGGCACTTCAGAAGGCACAGAGCACAGATCAATTCAGTAGTGTAAAGGCAGCCGCTAACATGACCTATTTTCATGTAGTTTTGAGAGGTTTACGGAGATGTTGCAAACTGATTCGTCAAGGCTTTTAATGGGCAGACGCACAGAAGCCAGTCATCCATGATGCTCCTAGATGTAACCCTGGAGCTCAATTATAACACTTCACCAAAAGCCAAGTAAGACTTCAGAGGAACCTTAAAAAATACAGCTATACAGCTTTCAAGCTAAATTTGACATTTTGTAAATAACGCTTAGGCCATTCACTTTCTGGCGGGGAGTTAGATTAGAATATTTATAGAACTCTATTAGGCTAGACGTTGGTTAGCCGGGCTAAGCAAAAAAAAGAAAAAAAGACAGGAAACCTAGAAATCATCTGGCCCATATAGTTGGCCTGATAAAAAAAATGCCTATTTTCCAATTTCGTTTTTTTCTGTATTAAACGTACAAAACCATATTTAAAAGTAAGCTTACGAGGTACTGATAGGACAAATGTGTTAGCCTACATAGACATAGCTATAGGCTAACTGGAAAACCCACTCTTTGCTGTATCTTCATATTCACTAAAGACACAGAGAGGCGAGGAGTTATCGCTCTCCTTTTTGTAATCTCCATCAGAAAGTGATTATATACTGACATATCCCAAAAAAGTTTAAATGATTTATTTAAAGCTTGTGAAATGTTTTTCAGTCAATTCTTATATATTGTTAGATGATTTTGAAAATGTCTACAGTATTGGTGGGCCGACTTTTAGATTGGGGATCATTGTGTAGTGCTACACATCACTGCTGTATGCGATTATATCATTACCTCCCTGCTAAATTAACAGTAATCGATATTGGGAAATATTTTGTCTCAAACACGACCCAGCAGCTGTCCTCTACCCAGCGACCACAGCGTGATGATGTCATACCAGGCTGCGTGTTGGTGACTCTGACAAACTGCCAAAACTGGAGCGGCTCATCTGCGCCAAGGACGTCCCGAAGCGTAAGGCGGCATACACGGGGTCTACACGCATCATCCGCACAGCCTCTGAAACCACACACACACACACACACATACACACACACACACACACACACACACACACACACACACACACACACACACACACACACACACACACACACACACACACACACACACACACCATCTTCATAAAACTCATAACCGCTTAGCACGCTGATGTTCACTTATTTACAATTATGTAAATTCATACATTTAGTTTCTTATTAAGAAACAGTTCCACACACACACTAAAATGGGGAACTACAACATCAGATTAACTTTGTACATCATTATTTCTGTGCTTGTGCTAATCTGAGAGAGACCAGAGAAATCTAATTTTAAATTTTGTAACACAGTCAGTCCCGGCCCAAAGTGACCCACTTTATCTCTGAGAAAAGGACGTCAGCCAAAAGTTATGGGGCACATCCGAGACATTCTAATAAATCCATGTGCTTTGACTCATTTTTTTACATTTACTTATTGGCAAGAGATGTCTGACTTAGTTTCAATCGCCACAATATGTCTGACGCTGAAGTTCATCAGAAAGGGAATACGAGATGAGATTTAAAATATGGAAATCCTCTAAAAGCCTCCATTTCTACATTTCATTCAGATGACAGTGCCTGGTGGTGCTAGCTGAGCATTTTTAAGAAGTTAGGAATGAGATTTTTTCTTTGTGTGTGTGTCTGTACAGGATAAAGTGGTTCTGGTTTCATATTGACGTCGGCGCCTCCCTGCTCTCTTTAGAGATTTAAATGGTATACAGGAATGCTAAAAACAGAAATTCTGCAGCATGAATTTCTTTATTGGGACCACTAAGTATTTACAGGTGCATCAAATCGATTTAAGCTATTTGAATGAAGGAATTATTTGTTCAAAGAGCAATTAATTGTAAGGGGGAAGAGAGTAAACAACAGAGAGCCACCCTCAAAGACTCTAATCCACTCCATAGAATTACTGTAATTATTTCTTACCTTAAGCTTTCATTGCAGTGGAGGAAGGAGAATTATAAACGTGACATGGATTCATAAGTGTATTTTTGTTTACTTGTATTAACCACAGGCTCTTGTGACTTGATTGTGACTGATTTATTGTGACAAACTAATAGCTGCACCATTCCATAACAACCCCAGTTTGACCAGTGACAAACATTTTGAGCTCAAATAACATTATTTAAATGGGGTCTTCTTTCCTGAAAATAGCCTGTCCGTCTGAATCAAAGCCAAAAATAAATCCTTCCATTTCGTTACCATTAAACTAATACAGTTGTTCTCGTCTAAACAGATAAACAAATCATTCTATACCTCATTTTAATTTGGTAGGTCAACAGTATTTAAAAAGGTTGTTGCTATAGATTGCAAATTGAAACATTAGTTAATATGTGATGCACTCCTGCAGCAGCCTCATAAGCATAAACAATAAAATGATCTGCCAAAACCAATCGAAATAACAGAGTCTGTATGTAAATGTATGATAAAAATTGCCCATCCAACATTTCTGTGCATAAACATGAGCTCAATGCGGAGAGACTTTTGTTAGGCAATAATTATGGGGACACTTTGCAATGTGTGATTGTGAGTTTTGGCAGGTTGCGGTCTCAGCGGGGCCCTGGCAGAGTCCCAGGCATCATGGGGCTGAGCTCGCGGGGTGATAGCGCTAGCTGTAGGTTAATTGTACCATGATTCGTGGATGGTACAAGGAAGTGACAGCATGAGGTGCTAATCCTGATTCAGCCAGGCATGAGATGAAGGACTGTATCACCTACACAGGTGCTCATCCCCAAAGATATGGCAGAACCAAAGAGAAAAACAAGCTCCCATCATTCAGAGGTGAGGATGAAAAGGAAGAACAAATTCAGCTAGTATAAGGCCAATGGGTCTGAACACAGTTGTTCCTTGTCAACAAGGACATTTTAGCTTTGCTTGCTCCCATATTCCACTAAGTAAATGTGATTTGTATTAAAAAAAAATGTCTGTGTGTGAAATATGGTGGATAATATGATACAAAGAGCAAGTTAGGACTTGGACTAATCTGAAAACAGGTGGCATTTAAATATTTACCAAGCTTTAAACATACAAGCTGTAATGCAAGACAATAAATTAATACTTTCCATCAGTCCAGGGATATACAGTAAGAATCATAAACAGAGATACAAAAACATAAACATTGGAACTTATAAATATTTATTCACATACTTTCAGGGTGCAGAGCGTCCATCAGCCTCCAAGAGAAGCTGAATTTGTTCTTCCTCTTTTCTATTTTTCCACTTCACGCTCCCTCGGTTGTTCAGGTGAGATGGGAACAGTTCTGGTTTCATTACAGTACACGCACAAGCACACACACATCTAAAAAAATAAACCAAAAAGGGCTAGACAAGAGCAACTACACAAAACAAAAGCACATGGGGACACGTACATACAAAATGATGCACATGTGCACTGCACACTCACTCATAAACACACACACGCACACACAGAGACACTCAGGTATGCTCACCTTCGCTTGGTTGAACTTCCTTGACGACAGACAATTGGTCATTGACGAGCATCGGCGAGCTGAAGTTTCGCTTGAACGCTCCAGACTATAAGGAGGAGATTAGAAAGTAGAGGGATGTAGTTTTGAGTTTCCATGACTTCCTGTTTATAGGCTGAGATTATGGGAAACAGGCTCAATGTAGGGATTGTAAAGGTGTAGTCAGAGATTTTGGAGAATGCTTGTTGTCAAAATAAGTGAATATCTCTAAACGATTTTGCTTGTACTGTGTGTGCACGCTGAAAAAAAATCCAGTGTCAATACAAAGCCTAGGCTCTGTAAACAGGCATGTTGCTAGCTAAGACGGGCCCCTTTGTTTACATATCCATTTTTTACACATCAGTTTACAGAGCCTAGGCTGTGTGTTAACACCAGATTTTATTTCAGGTAGCAAATCGTGCAATTTTTAATTGATTTAAACAAAAAGTGATTTTGACAGAAGGTGATTTCGTCAACAAGCGTTCACCAGAATCGCTGACTCCATCTTTAAGGGATGTCATTTTTGAAAGCGCTAATTTCTGTGCACTGAATCACAACCTGAAGCAAAGTGTTAGCTCTCCTTGCATATCATTATGAACAATGAATTCACTCTGTCACTAATTTTGCGTGCACGGCTTGCGTACAAGCGTGGACATCTGATTCAGCATGTTTAGTCCGCACAACTGCAATTTGACTCTAAATTAGGCAGACTTAAGTGTTTCAACTGAGATAGCGGTTTGTCTTCGTTTGCAAATCAGCCACTCAGTTTGTCATATGTTTGTTGTAGCGGGGAGCACTCTGTGAGACAAAAGTAATAAGTGATATCATGGTTCCTGTAAAGATGCCTAGATTCCAGCCCGAATATATTTTACCTGTCCCTGCCCTCATCAATTCCCTCCCTCTGCCACTGTGCTCATCTTTCAAACTGAAATGCGCCCTTAAATACAGTGCTCTTGAAATTTTCCAAGTGGCTCTCTGAAACATTCGCCTCTGCATGCTAATGTCATCTGCCCTCCACCATAAAGGACAAAGAAGAAACAATCACTGCCTGAAATCCATCCCTACTGCATTACACTCACCTTCTAAAAATGTCACTTTACCCAGTGTTCAAATTCAACATGCACAAAGTCCCATGATGATGAAGACTGTAGTGTTCATAGAATTTAAAATGCTGTTTGCCAGAAATTCCACCCTTTGGTCCCAAGTTGTCAGGATGTTGATCCTTGTGGATTACTGATTTACTGAATACGTTTTACACACATATCAGGTTGAGTTATGAAGGTATATATTCACCATTTGTTTCTGCTCCAAAAGGGAAGGCAACATGATTAATTACTATTTTTGTTTCAACCACAGCAGCACTACACACATACTGAAAACAGTACCCTGCCCTTAACATAGCATCTGTGTTCTGTCAGAAGTTTGACTTAAATAGTAAGTGTTCCAGTGTTATGTGTACATACTACTGCATGACACACTGCGTTTTTTGCTTCTCTACTAACATTATCATGAGTAGAGATTAGAGAATAAATAATATTTGTAGTTAGTCAACTTTAGAGGTGCTCCAAAGATGATGCCAAATTACAAAAAAAAATCACAGATGAAAGCAAACCAAGACATTCAGTCAATGGCTATCTTAGGGTTGGGCACCGATATACATATTCCGTGTGACTGTAGAAATGTATCTACCTAGATTTGGCCTTACTGTTTATACCACGGCAAAAATATACATATTTACATGTAAATCTTACAAATAGGTTATTATTTGTCCTTTATTCTTTTGATAACCTTTAGAATAAATATTTGTGTGATTCTTTGATATTTGTAGGACTGACTGAAGCCAGACTGCTCTGTTGTTTTGCACCAGTTCCTTGTTTGTATGGAATCAAATAAAAAGACAAAATAATCATATGTGATGAAAGTACAGTATGGTTATTTCAAACCATTAATTCAATGAATTTGCATAAAAATATAGGCCTATATCGTTATACTGTATACAGACCTTTACCGTGATATGAAATGACTTATACCATGATAGAATAGTTTGAGCATAATGCCCAACACTAGGCTATATTGAAAAAAAACTGTTATGAGATGAGAGTGTTCACACCTTCCCGTGACACAGCTGCTGCGATAGTTCCGAGGTGCACCACAGGTGAGCAGCCATCTTGCATGTTTTACAGCGAAGAGCCTGTTTGGAGTTTCCTGCAGAGAGGGGACGGAAAGGAGAGAATGAGAGTAGAGGACGCAGACTTGGAGGCAGCCACACAAAGAAATACACAGCAGGCCGTAGAACTGCAACAGGCAGAAAGGTGCTAACCTACTAAAGGGGACTTCACAGGTACAGAATGTAATCAAGAGCTGTCGCCAGGTTTAACAAGCTATAGCTATCCCCGCAGAATTGACACTAACAGCTTCATAATCAACTGTTCCATTTCCAAAACAACAACCCGGAGAGATTGGAAACCAGCTGGAGATATTTCCATCACAGTTGATTTAGCATTAGGTACCCCTTTGCTTTTTCATCATCGCCAATTGCTTCTTTGACAAAAAGCCTTTTAGTATTGAGATGTTTCTTCCCCTCATTTGTTAAGAAATGAGAAATCTCCATTTGAATATTGAACGTCTTCAATTGATTTGTGGCATTGAGTCTCTTGTTTATCCTAATTGAACGGATAAATCGAATGGTGGATTTGTTGGGAGACGGGGGGAATCGCATCGACAGGTCCGCTATAGGTAGCTGAAACAACATTCTAACAAATTGGGACAGCTTAAAAAAAGCAATGCTATTACTTTGAAGAGAGAAAATGGATTCTACTGTGTCAGCGTAACAAGGAGACAGAGGCTTATAGGGTGTCTGGGGACTGCAGAGAGAAGAGTACAGCTAGAGAGCGAGGTTGATGCATTACATAAATAAACCCACAATGCATGCAGAAAATCCCAGCACAGACGCAAAAGGCAGAGGAGCAGGTTGGAGAATGTAATCCATCATGCTGACGGGAAGTAGATTTAGCAGAAATACCAGCGGTGGCTAGTAACTCATGCAAACCTCAAATGACAGATAAAAGCGTGTCACACAACTGAACTACAGCGGCAATCTCTGTTAATAATCGGGTGGTTTCTTCACAGTAATAAACACTTAGAGAGCTGCCACATACTGTATACTGTACAGTTTTAATCTAATCTTCTTTAGTGTAAAAAGAACAGGCCGCAAAATGAGATGATTTAAAAAGATTCTTCATCTTTGTTTTTTCTTTGAAACAAGAGACTCTGTTCTGTGATTATGTTTATTCTTTCTTCTACTTTGCCTTTTAAAGGAATAGTTTGACATTCGGGGAAATGCCTATTTGCTTTCTGGCGGAGAGTTATATGATATGATTCCCCCTCTAGCACCCATCAATCTAATGCTTTTAGACAAACAAAATGTGCGGTAACACTTTACAATAAGGTACACAAAAAAAGAGTAGTTACCCTTTTAAAAAGGGTAGTTTACCTTTTAAAAAGGGTAGTTTACCTTTTAAAAAGAGTAGTTTACCTTTTAAAAAGGGTAGTTAACCTTTTTAAAAAGAGTAGTTACCCTTTTAAAAAGAGTAGTTAACCTTTTTAAAAAGAGTAGTTTACCTTTTAAAAAGAGTTAACCTTTTTAAAAAGAGTAGTTTACCTTTTAAAAAGAGTAGTTAACCTTTTTAAAAAGAGTAGTTTACCTTTTAAAAAGAGTAGTTAACCTTTTTAAAAAGAGTAGTTTACCTTTTAAAAAGAGTAGTTACCCTTTTTAAAAAGAGTAGTTTACCTTTTAAAAAGAGTAGTTACCCTTTTAAAAAGGGTAGTTAACCTTTTTAAAAAGAGTAGTTTACCTTTTAAAAAGAGTAGTTAACCTTTTTAAAAAGAGTAGTTTACCTTTTAAAAAGAGTAGTTACCCTTTTAAAAAGGGTAGTTAACCTTTTTAAAAAGAGTAGTTTACCTTTTAAAAAGAGTAGTTAACCTTTTAAAAAGGGTAGTTAACCTTTTTAAAAAGAGTAGTTACCCTTTTAAAAAGAGTAGTTACTCTTTTAAAAAGAGTAGTTACTCTTTTGAAAAGAGTAGTTACTCTTTTGAAAAGAGTAGTTAACTTTCCAAAAAAGAGTAGTTAACCTACCATTTTTAAAAAGGTAAACTACCCTTTTTAAATGGTAAACTACCCTTTTTAAAAAGGTAAACTACCGTTTTTAAAAAGGTAAACTACTCTTTTTAAAAGGGTAACTACTATTTTTTTGTCTTGTTTTCAGACTTTGATAAGCTAAGCTATCTCTTGACTGGCTGTAGCCTTATTATATGCCTTAGAAAATATGAGAGTGGTTTTGTTCTCTTCGTCTAACTCAAGAAGGCAAAAGGAAGTGTATTTCACAAAATTGTAAAATTATGCCTTAAATATTTGTAGACTCTGCTCAACACATAGTCCTCATAAAATCTTCTCCAGTTTGCACTAGAGATGTCCTGTTAACGAAAAAATGTCAAGCTAACCCGGTGCAGGGCAAAGATTTAGCACCTTACCCACTATCATGTGCTTGCAGTGTTGACAGTTGGTGGTCTTGCGAAACACATGGTCCTGGAAACAGTGGGTGATCTGGGGCTGGGGCGGCTTGCAGGGTAACGAGGGAGAGAGGCTCAGAGAAGGAGAGTGGGAGGAGGAGATGGAGAGGTTGGGGCTTAACGATGGAGAGATGGAGGGCGAACGGTCGCCGCCGACGACAGGGGAGCCGGGCGGCAGAGGTGGGGAAGGGGGGGGCGGGTCAGTGATGAAATCCGGGGGCAGGCGGGCGTCGAAGGACCTCTGGAAGAAGTTCTCCACACTTTTGCTGCGCATGAGGGTCTTGAAGGACATGGAGCGTTTCATTCTCTGGAGCTGCATATGCACAAACACACACACACACACACACACACACACACACACACACACACACACACACACACACATTGGCAGAGAGAAAAAAGAGATCACACAAAGAATAAACACAACACAAGCAAGAATGCTGCCGCGCCACATTCGAGGGAGCAATAACATATGTTCAATACTGCCTCAGGACAGCACACAGCAATATTACCGGCATTCATAAACACAACACTCTTCCCTGTTCTGTAGACCATGGGGGGACGAGGGGGATTCGTGAAATGCAATATCACCTCATAAGGAAACATATGGCAAAAGCTATCTATTTGTTCCCTTCAGTGAGACCAGGCAAAACCCTTCGCACAGTCAAATTGAACAGGGCAGTGTGTGCATTTGAGAGTTTAATGGTTAAACAAGATAAGCCTTTTCTCTTTGAGAATCCACTACATGGCCATACATTAAAGAGTGCTGTGTGTAAATGGCATTTTCCCTGGTGGTGGTGATAGGACTGCTACTGTGATGAACCGACACCCGGCAGCTCACACAGCCTCGTCATTTATCAAAAGCCTTTTCTTCAAGGCTCTTAATCCGATGGACCCTGCTCATTGGATCAATTGATCCTGCAAAAAGGGCCAAACACACACACCAACTACATGCAATAATATGAAACTGTAGAGCCCTCTCTCATTTATGAATCGATATAATCACCCATGCTTGGATCTTATTGGCTGTATTGATTCGCCACAGAATTGATGGTTGCTTCTTGCTGTATTTAAAAGCAGAGCAATCAGATAACAAAACGTTACATTGGCGACTGTCACGTCTATAAGGCTCCATCTAGCATTGATTGCGCCGGATAAATGCATGTTTCCGGACCCTTCCCTCAGATGGCCATTTATTTAACTTGACATGCAGTGGCAGCGGGAGAGCAGTGTGAGGGCGTGGCCGTGTCACAGGGGGAGAATGGATCAACAGACAGACAAGCAGACAGATAATCAGTAGGCCACAGACTCTGTGTGTGTGTCTGTCCGCTTTTCTGCATTCAATCTGCCCTGCACCAAACATAATCACTCTACAGGGACAGGCTGTTTACAGCTCTGCGCTTCTGGGAACAAGATATGAAAACAGTTTGTCTATTCGACTTTGTGTTTGTGTGTGTGTGTGTGTGTGTGTGTGTGTGTGTGTGTGTGTGTGTGTGTGTGTGTGTGTGTGTGTGTGTGTGTGTGTGGTTGTGTATGTTTTTGAGGGGACACAGGGAGTGGAGGAGCACAAGAAGCAAAAGTGTGTGTGTGTGTGTGTGTGTGTGTGTGTGTGTGTGTGTGTGTGTGTGTGTGTGTGTCTGTGTGTGTGTGTGTGTGTGTGTGTGAGACACCATATGCTTCCTGAAAATGTATATTTGAATTTTCTCTACATAAGATTACGCTGATCAAGGCAAGCAAGGGAGACAAATAGAATATACCTGTACAATATATTACTATTATGGCTGCAATGGTGTTTATCTTTATTAACGACAGACACAGGTTGAGAAAATATTACAAGTCCGACGTACAGTATGTTCCTGTCTCTGTTTATCCAGTTTTTACCCATGGTGCTATATTCAGAATTCCTCATCTAAAATGTATTAATTTATAGCTGTGGCAGTTAACATAACAAGTGTTGTTGCCTGAGGGAGATGTGGATGCAATTGTTTGGTGAGGATATATATGTGGTTTCAACAGTTTTATGGTTCTTGAATGTGTCTGTGCTGTATAGTTATTTAATGTTTTCCTCCAATTAGGTTTGATCTACAGCACAATGCAAATCAGCCGATTACAGGTCGTTCACAGAATGTGTTATGTGATACCCCTTTGACGTTTTTTGGGAGGAGTTTTTCCTTATCCAATTAGTGGGCCTCTAAGGGCAGGGGATGTCATAGTCTGTATAAATTGGAAATCCCCTGAGGTAAATTCTTCCTGGCCTATATGAATTGACTTGTTACTTTAGCAGCTAATCTAAGCTTATTTCTTTCAAACGGCACACATCCCTTTTTCTTATTTTTTTCTTTCAAGCCTTAAGTCCCGCTGACAACGACTCAAGTGAAATCTCCTGAAAGAATGTATTAAACTTCACATAGCTTGCTCTTTTGGGAATCTAACATTTCATGACAACTGCAAACTGAGCTTCATCTTCTTAAACATTAACAACTAACAAAGACATTAACTAAAATCAACCTTCACAACTTAAAAATAATTTACGAAGGATGCCTATTCAAAGCATTGTTAAATAATGTTTGTCAATGGTACAATGCTTTTACACACATTACAACACTTCTGTGTAGCTACCATCACAGTCTTAAGCAGCACTCTCTCAATCAGTGCAGCTGTGTGCTGGTTTAACAGCTCCGGCGAGAGCACATGTCTCAATTACAGATAATCTCATCATTCTGTCTGTGTGCGAAAGCCTAAAAAGCATTCCCATTAGCTGCCGTTTCACATTAGCTGAGCTGCGTCAAACTTGTTGGTCAACGCTATTGTGATACCACGCTCAATTTCGGGTCATCAGTTGACACAGTCTCCATTCATGTGCATCATCTCCTCCTGCTCCAATCCTCAAGCACAGCCAAGTAACCGAGGGGGGAAAAAATTAGCTGCCGAATAAACATTTGGGTTAGGGTCAGCCTGCTAAATGTTTGTCTCTTAAAAAGGGATTTATGTAGAATGCATAATGTCGGCTAGATTTACAAGCACCTACACAGTCATTATTTCTCAAGCACCACCAATCACACTGCTGCAGGCCACATTTTGACGAGCTGTCTCAGCGGACCTGTAATAGCCCCATAATTCTCACATCTTTCGATCCATATATACCAAACCCCCTGTCGGCCGTTCTCTCATGTAACAAACATAAATGTCAAAAATCAATGCTCCGTAGAGGGACAGCTGGTTTAGAGCAACCATAATTCAATGTTTTAGCTTTTATTTCATCCAAATATGTGGCTCTTCCTCCCTCCATCAGGATTTAATGGACTGAGATATATGTGGGATGCTCCAGCCTGTCTAGAGGTCAAGACTGAACAACAAGAGCTCATGGTCCCACTGGGAATGTGGCCATAAATACGACTAGTGGACTGTTCTAAATGGTTCGCCCAGTAGAGAAGGCTGTAAAGGTCAAACATATACACTCCCTCAACCCTTATCAGTGTGGTATTCGGTGAAAAGGTCTTGGATGTGTGGATCCTTCTTCACCTATTTTCTTTTGTCTTTCTAATAAAAATGTGTCTTTATAAAGAGAGTGGCCAGGTGTTATAGCATTAGCAGGGATAGATTTGTGCTTTTTCTCCAAATGTCTCTTATGTCTAGTTCTAGCGCTAGCTGTGTTTGGTCCGGAACTATGCGATTCTCCACTGTGTTGTACGCAGCATGATAAAAGAATGACAGCAGAAATTGGGAAAAAAATAACCATTCCACCTTCCCACTCCAAAGTATTAAATTATAGTGTCAAGGTTAGTACACAAACTGCATGTGTGTGACCTATAAGTGCAATATTGTCCTTCCCTATGGCCTGTAATTTCCACTTTCTAACCCGCCCATTGGCTATAAAAAAGTGTGCGCAATGAGTTATTTTGTCACCGTGTCCGACCTGGTTTGACATGAGGATATTTCAGTCCATAGAGAGGAATAACATCGGTGTTAACAGGACTTTGAAAGACACCGTTTCCTAGCTAAATGCAATTCTAGGTCATCAGTGAAATATGTCACTTTTAGAGCAAATTAACACCCTCAAAATATGAGGAAAATTAGAAATCTAATTATTCACACCTTCACCATGTGGCTACGTTTTGGGCAGATGATGTCAAAAAAAAAAGGAAACAAATAGTTTTTGTAAACAGAGGTAAAACGAAAGGCAGGTAGTTTTATTCTGGAGTGACAAAAAGGTGGCAAAGATCAAAGGCAGAGACCAAGGAATATAGCGCATGCTGAATCATAAAAGGTCTGAGCAAAGCGTGGGTAAAGAGCTTAAGTCTTCATCCTAACCAGGACGTTATCTGAACCAGTTTCCACATCCCAACATTCCCCAGCTTGCCTAAAGTTTGTCATTATGCACGGCAGCCTGGCAGTGGCAGCTTCCCCTTTTGAATAGGAGATAAGAGATGCATAATCACAGGCTGCTTTCATTGCTCTGTCCTTATCACGGCACACACACACACACACACACACACACACACACACACACACACACACACACACACACACACACACACACACACACACACACACACACACACACACACACACACACACACAGTCGTTAATGTGCTTGCTCGTATACACTCCTTTCACAGCTCTCCCCATGATTGTTTAATGGTAGGAGGGCTCTGTGTGAAATGAAAGTAGCGTGGATTACAACCACTTTCCTGCAGTTCTTAGCCCTCGTTCAGCTAACCCCGCCATGCAGCTTTGCCCTGGCGGCTCATCATCCATCCATTTGGGCTCACCCAATTACTTTTCACAAACACCTCAAGCAAAAAAACACAGTGGCAGTCAGTTTTGTACGGGGGGGGGGGGGGGGGGGGGCTTTTGAAAGAGCAACGGTGGTGATGAAACACAAAATCTCCATAACAAATACTTTTTCTTCCCTTCATCAGGGATAGACACAAATACACACAGCCAGATATTTTTTTAGCTATACCCGTAGCCTTCAAACTGTTCATTATTTCAAAACAGCTCACACCATTCCCTGTTGTGTCACATTAATAAACATCACAGCGGTGATGGTGTTACATTAATTAATGAAGACCTTGGTACACACAGCCTTCCTCATCCACTCGTCTCACTGAAATCTCTGTCATCTCCCGTTCATCTGAAGGTAAAGTGAAGTTATAATAAGATGAGAAGTCATCTTAAGTCAAGGAGGCTTCAAAGAGATGTTCGGAGATGAGCCCAGTGAATTGACAGCAGAGTCATTAGCAACACTTCGGTGTTCTCTATGCAGAGGCACTGTATTTGAATACAATATGTGATCCTTTATTGCCATTGCACTAGTACAACGAGATTCGATATGCAACTTCTCTTCATCAATGCTGGTAAGAAACACACATTCCATAAAAGATAACACAATACAAACAATAAAAGGAAGGTTGGGAAATATGTAGATAAAGCACATTTTTGTAAGGTATATGGGAAGGTTATTTTCATTGCACAATCCATCTGGGACATAAATTGACAGTGTCTTGTGTAACAGGTGTGTGCATTATAAAACCAAATACATTTTTCAATTGATGAGTCTGCCGAGTCCAGAGTGTCAGAGATGCACCTTGTTACGGAAGGCAATAAGCCCTAGCGGCCTGTCTGCAGCTTCCTGTCCCTTATCTTTAAATGGATAAAGAGAGACTTTAATGAGGTGTCAGGCTTTAGCTATAAGCTAACGGCAGTGGCTGAAGGGATGGTGATGTCCGTCCGTCAGCCGGTGAGTCCACCACCACTTAGGCTCAGAGTGAAATATCAACAAAAAAATGACTGGATGGATTGGCATGAAATTTTGCACAGGCAGGACTAATTCTACTTTGATGTTGCCCTGGTAATTCCAAAGCCACCAACAGGTCAAGTTTTCTCACTTATCTCCTATAAGAAAGTTGACAACCTCCGCATGTTAGCATTACAATTTTGAGCATCGTAGAATGCTTATGGCAAATTAGCTCAAGGACTCATTGTGCTGGTATTAACTGTGGACTCTTTGTTGTTTCTTTCGCTATTAAAATGTACACCATACATCACACAACACTGACAAAAGGTTTTTTCTGTGAGTCACAGGGAGACACTGAATAATCATACTATATTATTGCCAAGCTACAATGGCATACAACTGCAACTTCTCTGGTGCATTTCCATTCGAGGACACCTTTCTCTCCCATGTACTCTATATTTAATACAAATGCCTGAATGAGTATAAAACACATTTTTTTTTATTGCCAAAGCTGTGTAACTTTGGACTAAGCTACCATCACTCAACCTACTGTGTGTTCAAGTATTAGTATGAAGCACCAGAGGGAATATCTTGGCCACAAAAATGTAATGTGTAGTGTGGTTTATGACTACTTGTCATTTCGCTTTGGAGCTGCAACAAGTTCTCATTTTCACACTGTGGGCAATGCCAGTCACCTTTTATCACCAAGACAACTCTGTGTGTGTGTGTGTGTGTGTGTGTGTGTGTGTGTGTGTGTGTGTGTGTGTGTGTGTGTGTGTGTGTGTGTGTGTGTGTGTGTGTGTGTGTGTGTGTCCGTGTGTGTGTGTGTGTGTGTGTCATCATGTGAATCATGATGCTCTCTCTCTCTCCTCACAAAATGGGCAGGAGGACAAATGGGCCAATGTTCCAAAGCCATGTTGTATAGGGTATTTTTTAAAGTCTCGTATTTCAAGGCTTCAATCTCTGAGCAGACTCTCTAGGTTCTGGTTAAGAGATTGTCTGGTGCACTCATGTTGGATAAAAATAGGTCCACCTGCATACTTATAACAGTGAAGGCCCCCCTAAGCATCAACAGCCCCAGATAGATCAAACAACTCTCCACAAAGAGGGACACTATTGGCCAATGATTACTGCCCAGGCATCTCATCTGCTCTAGCACTCACACATTCCTGCTGCCAGCCTTGGCAAAAGACCACAGTACATTGTTTAAAGCCCGGGAGAAAGTCCATGCTTCCTCTCCTCTCAATCCCCTGGCACTGTTTGCCTCTGTTTCCTGATTTCTGATAGCCATCTTTGAGGGGAAATGTGCTCCTGGTGGGTTTCAAGGAGCATCTGTCAAATCACTCCCTCTCTCTCTCTCTCTCTCTCCCCCGTCATCTTTATCTAATTAAAAACATCATGGGGACACATTTATGTGTCTGATTAGATTAATTCCAAAATTAAAGCCTGCGGCGGATTGTATTATTATTATTATTTTTAGGATTGGTCTTGATTAAGTGTACAACATTGATGTGGGTGGAATGTTGATGTGTGTGGTTTTTCAATTTCATGGGAACACAGTTAGGCATATCAGAGCCAAGCAGACATAGTTTGTAATAAAGGATTTTTTTGGCATCATCTCCCGTTCTTTACAGAATCTATGCCTCCACCACTGCCTCAAGTATCTCCACAATATCATGTAATGAGGAGAACTTGATTTTGCTTTTTGTATTCTATAGTACTTCTTCTTTGTCTTCCAACAGGTGCATTTCCAGCGGACACCCATAAAGGTGTAAGGCCGTTCAGTTTGTCCTATCTGTGCTATGGGAGAAACATAACGGCAGGCCCTGCTCCTAAAAAACACTAATTTAAAGGAAGTAAAAGAAAAACCACTTTTACCTTCAAGTGATTACATTAATTAAAACCATACTTATAAATGTTAGATTCCATTTCTACCAAGTCTGTTCTGAAAATTGCCAATTCCTTGTACACACTGCACATTTAACATCAATATTCTCCTATAAGATCCGATAGGTTTAATAGATTCCTACATATTTTTTAATTGACATTGATGCATGAGGGACAAATGTGAAAGTGAAATCTATTTTACTCAGACGTCTGTAATTCAACCAGTGTATTGGCAATCAATTGGTGAAAACAATAGAGAGATGAGAGCCGAGGTAATGATGAAATAGTCAAGTCTGTAGTATGAATGGTTGTGATGTGGTGAAGCCAGAGTGACCAATGAATCATGTGAATACAAATCAGCTTGGCACAGACTATCGCCTAATTTTCTTTGATAGCAGCAGGTGGTGAGTGAAGAATGGGGAATTGGAAGGGGACTACACTGGAGAGGGGGATTTGAAATATCTCTCAACAATGGCAATTTTCATGATTTTCACAAATTGCTTCCAATACGGAGCACAGAGGCAATCAGCTGGACATATGCATCTGACTATGCTGTGCACGATTGTCTCTTAGCTTCAGGGCGGGAGAGAGGAGAAACGAGGTGTATAGAGACCAAGAGTTAGGTCACAGGGAAAGTTGTATGGCGTGTTTGGGCCTATAATGAATCAAGTGTCCTAAAAGCCTTTCAAGAAAGCTTGCGGTGCTAGTGCAATTTGAGGCCAGCCCCTTGAAATCTTTGTTTATACAGTCAAGTCAACAAATGAAAATGGGGTTAGGACCTTTTACATACTATCTATGGTTGGGACGCGTTGTAAGGGCACTCAAGGCAGGCAGGCCTGTGCAGAAACAGGTACTGCATATATAGACTCAAAATGCACATATAAATAAAAGTGGCTATTCATGCTTATTACAATATCAACTTTCTTACAGCAAACAAGAAAATGGTTTGTTAAAGCATTTGTAACCATTCCCATTTGTTAATGAAACAATTATTGCATATTATAAATTCCAAACATAGTGTGCCTGTGTGTGCAGGAAGTGGGTTAGGAGAGACAGAGTGACATCAGACCTTACGTCTGCGATTACACTATAGTGACGCAGTCATGATGAGTACAACGCGTGTGTAGATATTGTCAGCACAACGTAAACCGGTGGAGTAAGAAGAGGAATACAAAACTGGTTAATTACAGGTGACAAAAAAGAAAAGAAAAAAGAACCTCAGCCGAAATCATTTTCCTTTCAGTATGTTGAGGAAACTGCTCTGCAAAGTTCAAGGCTAGAATTTAAGTCTTATTTCTTCTAGTTAGAGAGATTCAAGTAAAACAGATCTTTGTATAAACAGAAATGACTGTGCTTAGTTTAGCGAACAAAGCTCTTAACCGTGGCTACTTGCCTTGGATGGAGTCGGTTGGATGGACATGGTGCTTGGACAGCGCTGAAGCTGCGCGTCGATCTCCATCTCATTGTTCTCAATCATCATTGGTTCCGTGATAAGCCGTTTAAGTCATAAAAGATCAAAAACGTTTAACTCATCAAATTGTCTCCCGTCGGTAGGAATTCTTCAGTTCTTCTGCCATAAGAAAGCTTGTCAAAGTGTGACAGATCCACGTTACAGGGATGTGTGCGCGCTGCGAGGTGTACGCCTTATGGCCATTTGCTCTCCACGCGCAACGGAAAGGCGCCAATGTGGCACAACACCGTCCCCACGGTGTAAAAAAAAAAGAGCAAAACATCAAACTATCATCTTCCTATGATAAGATCCGAACAAAAAGCGTGTGCTGTGGAAGGCGCTGGCCAGGTGTACATCCAAAGTGAACTGTGCCTCTCTCCACTGCACAGACTTACATTTAAGCGCAATCTGAGGCACGCCTTCCCATGCGTCTGAGGCGCATGATTGGGGCAATTTTTACAACTCAGCCAGGATTCATTTGGACTAAATAAGGATTCACTGACGTGGGCGGAGGCGTATTTTAAGCCCAAATATAGAATAGCTCACATTTCACTAACAGAGATGTATTTATTTATTTTAATCTTTGGGCTGATGAGGCTTTGTAATAAAAGCAGATGCTCCTTCCTTTCTCATTGCCTGGTCCAGATCCCTGCATATGTATGAGTCAAAGTGGCTAAGAAGGTCCAAATCAAATCATTTATGATATGTTATAACATCATGATTGTAAGTTCCATCAAAACAATTCATAATAAATGACACAAACTTACATTTACCATAGATATATTAAAACTACATCTTTGATCTATAAGGCTGAGGGGATTTCATGTCACTGTAAAGTCACCAGACACTATTAGTTCAAGTGATACCATATAAAGTAAATATGTAAAGCAAAATCAGGTATATTGTTGTAGTGAATCAAGAAGTGGGTGGTGGAAAGGTGTTGCTGCATAACTTTCTGCAGCCTTTATTTGATATGAGTCATCTTGTCCTTTAGCAGAAAAATGACCCATACCAGACGATTGGAAGCCAAGCTCTGATTTCAAATGCAATCTACCCGACTTAACCAGCCTCCCGGGGTGTGTTTCTGCTGATTGCCTCCACCAGAACTCATATTAGACTCCAGATTAAAGAGAATGAATGAGTAGGGTTGTGGTCACGACTCGGATTTTTGTTTCAAACTGTGAAAGGTAAAGCAAAACCAAAAAAACATGGAGGGTTAAGATAATAAGTGACATTTGAAAAAAAGCTCAATGCTAATTCTGCACTATTCAGTGTGATACAGAGAACCTTCTACATGTGGTTACACCCCCCCCGCCCCCCATCTGCATTATTTCACCCAAGGCTGACATCAAAGTTTGCTCTAAGCCGTCAGAAAAGTCTCTGCGTGTGGGTGGGTAACAGAAAAGAAGAAAGACAAAGGGAGAGAGAGCCTGTGTTATCACATTAATTATTTCTTCACTCAGAGCCAGGGCACAGCAGATAGCAGAGTGACTGCTGAAAGGAACAATCTGTTAAAAAAAACAAAAACAAAAGCCCAAGTTTAAAGTCTTTTTTCTTGTATAGCAGTGGCATTGCTGTCAAAAAATTTACAGAAACACAATATATTGACGTGGTGGTGGTGTGCAGTGATCTGTGGTCTCTGATCCGCCTATTTTTAAATGCAGAAACCACAGCAGGGAATCGCAGGAGGAGAGAATCACACACACACACACACACACACCTTTTCATCCTCCAAGTGATACCCCAGGTGCAGGAACAGAATTGCTAAAAATAAACATTAAACATAAGGGAAAACGCATTGATCTCTCAGTGATTTAGAGGAAGGGCAAATTTAAGGAGGAAGAGAGGAACAGAAGGAGTCCCATGAAATGAAAACAGATCCCAGTCATGGTGCAGTCACAGGACCCACTCTTTCCACTGGAATATATTGATATTTACGGAAGAGGATTAGGGCCACACATGAAAAAAAAAAAAAGTTCTGACTTTTTTCTCAGAATTCTGACATTAATCTCAGAATTCTGACTTTAATCTCAGAATTCTGAGAAAAAAGTCAGAATTCTGACTTTAATCTCAGAATTCAGATTTTTTTTTTCATGTATATAAAAAAATAGTAAAAAAAAAGAGTCAGAATTCTGAGAAAAAAGTCAGAATTCTGACTTTATTCTGGAATATATTGATATTTACGGAAGAGGATTAGGGCCACACATGAAAAAAAAAAAGTTCTGACTTTTTTCTCAGAATTCTGACATTAATCTCAGAATTCTGACTTTAATCTCAGAATTCTGAGAAAAAAAGTCAGAATTCTGACTTTAATCTCAGAATTCTGATTTTTTTTTTTTTTTTTCATGTATATAAAAAAATAGTAAAAAAAAAAGAGTCAGAATTCTGAGAAAAAAGTCAGAATTCTGAGAAAAAAGTCAGAATTCTGACTTTAATCTCAGAGATTAAAGTCAGAATTCTGAGAATAATGTCAGAATTCTGAGAATAAAGTCAGAACTTTTTTTTTTTTCATGTGTGGCCCTAATCCTCTTCCGTAGATACTGATGTTGTATCCGTGTTCTTGCCTCAGACTTATGTACATAAGCACACAGACAATGTAAAAGTGAAAACGTTTTTGAAAACTCAAAATTTCAAGGCAACCGCCTGCAAAAGATTTAAGTTTTGATACCAACTACTCTTAGGTTTTGAGGGAAATTGCATACATTTGAGACAACTCATACCTATATTTTGTTGAGATAACTTATTATTAATGTGTAATGAAAACTTTCATTTATAAAAACATCAAACTTTGAGTTCGACACACTAATAAAACAAGTCAATATAAATATTGATTCAAACATGCAGAGTTAAAACTGTCTAAAAAACTTTGACAACAAATTAGTAAGTACAACTTTTTGGAAGTCTAAGTATGTAGAAAAACTTGAAGTTACATTACATATGACTGATAAGTTATCTCAACAAAAGTTTAAATTTTTATTTTTTTTACAATGAATGTAGAGACTTAGATATATTCCGTGACCTCAAACAGTCTCAAACCCCCAAAGTGTCACATCTGATGAAGGCTCTTGTTCATTTTATCTTCAGATCCAGATTGGAATGTATTTTTGCACAGACAGAGGACTGTGGATTTTGTTCCCCATCATGAAGAGATCTTATTGCCAGCATGAGTAAGAGGAATAAAATAAAGCAAGTACCATGAAGTGCAGCTGCACTATTGTTTAAAATACATTTGTACATTTTTGAGTTTTAATCTTGCAAAATACCCAGAAACACTGCAAATAAGCAACAAGTAGTTTGATCTAAATGACTGTAGGAATTTAGGAATTTATTTTTTCCGCAATTCCAATTGATGTAAACCATGTAACTTAGAATTCAACATACGCAGCAATATTGTATGCAAAGCGTTGTTCTGAACAAAAAGCTACATTTACATACAGATAATTATACGAGGACTGTCCATAAAACATTTTATGAACTGTAAATCAAATAAACAGAAAACAACAGAGCTACTCACTCATATCCGTTTCCAGTGTTTGCCTTTCGTTGTAAAAACCAAAGACATTCTGACGTGTCACAGTAGGTAAAAGCAAAATCATTTGGATTTAGCTGCTGCAGTCTAAGCGTCATGGTGTTGTGAAATGTTGTTTCACTATCACAGCTTATTAGAGCACTTGACTAGAACACAGCCATTGTTAATGTGATAAGTAACACCTGTGCTTTTCCTGCATGAAAGCGCAGTTTAATTCAAGCGATTGATAGGGAATTAGGCTACAATGCAATAATGTGGCTGTGAATTTCTTTGGTCAATGCCAAAGAAAAATCAATCCGTTCCAGTCAAGGAGCTGGTGGAATATCAATTGCCTTCTGCCTTCTCGACGAAAGCAAATCAATCGACTCATTCATAGAAGATAGATACGACAACCTGTAACAATCGGAGGAGGCAGAATCAGACCAGCAGTGTTGGAGAAATGATTACATCTGGCTCATTGCTGCCACCTGCTGCTCAGACAATGCTTATACCACCCAAGTTCGACACCAGAGGGAATAACCATACAAGTCTTAATAATATAGGTATATATTTATTCATACGTACATATTCATTTATAATCGATTAATTATAAAAAAAAGAAAAAAAAGAAAGAAAACAAAGAAAAAAAAGGAAAAGATTTTACAGTAATTTTATGAACTACAGTCATTGACAAATTGTTTTTTGAAATGTCTCAGGTGTCAATTTACCATGAACACACAATGCAATTTCACCTTTTGTCCTCCTGTTCTAATCCTCAACCTCACTCCAGTGTTTGGGACCAAACGTGTTTCAAAACAGTGTGTTTTAGAGTGTCCCACTCTCCTGTAAACGGGTGGAATTTTTTTTCTAATAATGTGAGGAAAAATAAGTCTGCTGTTTTGCCTTGTAGAGCCTGTAGTGTATTTTGTACCATGAAAAACATTGAGTACAGGTTATTTCTTGTTGTAGATATAAAACCATCAGGAGCGGGTTGTGGGAGACCTGTGAGCCACTCAAAGTGTTTGACTTAAAAGCACATGTTGCTAAACTGCACTGATGACTCAAGCATTCACCACATACAACACATGAAGAGGACAAGCAGGTGTTTGGACCAGAATGGTAGTCTGAATCCTACCACTTTGACTCTATCCTCCAGTTAAATGTCATAACCCTGGAGCACGGTGTCAGAGTACATAAGATATCTCCGCCATTTTGGCTCTTACTTGTTCCCTAATCCCCGGCAATACCCCATTCAAACAGAACAGATGAGGCGGGATTATACTGGATTCATCTCCTGCCCGCCCTTAGCTGTCAAATGACAAACTGAGTTTTCATTCAGTGTTTTGCCTGTTGGCTTTTGCATCTTAAACCGGAAACGCAGCCATTTGAGAGTGATCAACATTCTACACAGAGTTTACCAATTTCTGTCTTGGTTGAAGTGTTTCAGCAGGGTGCATTATCGGGCTGTTTTGTAGTTTGATTTGTTTTGGAAAAGCGAGGCATGAAAATGAAATTGAGGGAAAGAACGTTTATAGAGAGGTGAAAATTTGATTCTGCTAAAGTGGCACACAATGCCTGAAGAGGCATCCCGAGGATGTATCCTTGATGGAAACATTCAATAAGTAGAAACTACATCATACATACATGTCATCATGAACTCCTCCTTCTCCACACACACACACACACATTTTAAAACATCCAACTCAAATGTTTTAACATTTATTATAATTGCACTGGTGCCAACACTTCCCCTTCGCTCAAAAGGCTACACTCTGGACATGTATTTTAACAATAAACTCTTACATTTACACAAACACCATCAGATCAAAACTGAGGACTGGAAGAGGACTCAAAACTCAACTTTGGAGACACCGAAACTCATGACTTCAAAACACAAAGCAGGCGCAATTCCAAAACCACACCAAAACAGAAATGCAAAAAAAGAAAGATGAAAAGGTAAAGATCCAGGAAGAAAAAGCAGTAAAAGAAACATTTATAAAATGAAAAGGGAAGAAAGAAGAGGGACAGAATAAAGCAGGTGCAATTGCAGAAGAAGATAATCCATAAGAAAAGGCTTTTTCAATACTTCATAATGTAGGGATGGGATGGCTGGGCTGAATTAGTCCATTGTAGCCCTCCAATAGTGACAAGAATCCATAGTGACAATTCCATCCCATCCTTTCTGTCATTCAAGCCAGAATTGTGCACTCCAGATTTAGTTTGACCTCCGCTTAAGCAGTGACTTCCAGCGGTCCTCAGGCAGCGTCACTCACTGGTCCCGGACAGACGGAGGAAGTCACAGGTGGCAGGGTGTAAAACCCGCTGTCACTCTGTTCCCCTGCAAGGCATCATGGGAAGTTTAGAAAGTCGCCAACTTTGTGAGCGTCCTCTCACCGCTGCGTGTAGTTCATTAGTTCTTTGTCATCAGAACCGTCACCGATGCGAAAAAACACAAGAGCAACTAAATGAAAACAAACTAAATAAAAAATAGACGTACTTTGATTGTTTTCAGTTGGCTTTTTCTTTCCATTTGTCCTGGTCCGACAGCATGAATTCATGTAGTGATGTCAGACTTTTTTTTCTTCTTCCCCTCAGTCAAATGAGTGTCTTTTAAACTTTCCGTTCCTGTTGTTGATGTCCATTTTTCACAGGCCAGAATCAGTTCTTCTGTCATACTCCAGAAATGAAGTACCCTGGCTCATTTTGACAGTCCAAAAGCTCCGGGATACATTCTTCTAACACACATCTGTACTTTAAACAAGCACAGTGTGTGAGCCTGGCCATCAATCCAGAAAGACTCGTCCGCAGAAAAACCTCTGTCCCATCTCATACCATCCATCGTCTGTTGTTTAGCTGGCTTTGACTCTCACTTAGACTCCAAAAGTCCTCCTATATTTACAATTAGATTTTAAAAAACTAGAGGTGTTACATGCAACATTTGGCATCTTCTCGAGTCCCCACTTGTGAGTCTTTAATTGGTGTCCATTTTTAGAAAAATATGAAACTGTCTTTTTTTTCTCTCTTCAGTATATTGAATCAAGTGATTGTAACAGAGAGACAGAGAGAGGAGAGGGTACAGGTGTAGCAAGTTCAGTGTGTGCATGTAAGGGAAGATTTTCTATTTGTGTTAAAGTAACATGCCAGTCTTAAATTCTGAGATGGCCGTCTTTGTAAAGTGTCTCTTTCGTTGCTTTATTGTAAGTGCAAATAGCTGCAAGTATGCTTTTTTATGTTTTATTTTAAATCCCCAAACAGGCTTTCTATGTGTATGTTGAGGGTTGTTGACAGTTTACTGGGTAAATCGCTTCCCCCTTTTGAAATAATCAGCCTTCAGAAGAAAGCTAAAACAGCTCTTACTCAAGTGCAGTTCCTGTCTGGAGGTAGCTGTTAACTGACTTCAACACTGTGGGAAATACGTATGAGGGTTTAGAAGGGATTTGTTCAACTGTTTTAAGGCTATGTCTTTTATCAAAGTGCTTAATAAGTAATTGGGCTGTGGTTTATGTCTTTTTACTATTCAAAAAAGTATTTTGCATTTCATTTGATGAACAGTTAAATCTCCTAAATTGATGATCACATTAAACCTCTTTGTAATACTGGTTTGCCCATTGTACGCAGACCAGGAATGTTTTGACATTCTTCTGAGATTCATCCTGCATGAGTGTGTCTGCAAAGCCTGTGGTGTATGTACTTTATTTGTGTGGTGGAGAGATCCAGGGAATGCTTTTTGGGAAAGTTACCCGAGACCCTGTAGTGTTATTTGGCTCTCTCCCTCTCTCTGCTGCTGCTGCTGGAGGGGGATGGGGTGGTGACACACACACACACACACACCCACCCGCATGTACTGTATGTCAGGGGGTCCAAATGGGGCTCAGCAGGTCAGGGGTCAAGTGACGGGCTGGGGGAAGTGTGTACCAGGGAGAGGAAAAGGGTGTGTGTGTGTGTGGGGGAGGGCATGTTGTCTTTACATCATAGCAGGACACAGCAGCGGCAAAACCTCTGACGGCTGCCACCGACGGAGGGCGGCGGAGTGACGGGTGCAAAGTATGCGTGCACTTTGATGTTAGGCAGATGGGTCTGTGGAGAGACAAGGAGAAATAAATGGAGATGTTTTATTGGATCATACAAAATACTTTGGAGCTTAAGACATCAGTGACAGGAATTTGCAGCAAGACTTTACTGCAGTTTACTGAAAAAAATTCTTAATTTAATGTTCTGAAATCATGTCAAATGTCAATAAATGCAAGTTATTGACAACAACCTCGTGTTTACTGGCAAGCTCAAGATCTAAATGGTGATTCACTGCTGTTTAGCGGTTTGGATTACACAACATATTTCACAACTTTTTGTTGTGTATTCAGTGCATCAAATACACGCCACTTCATAGGCCACACAGATTTCCACCTTCTATTGTGAGTTTGGATTTTAACAGACTTCCATTTGGGAACTAAAAAGGTGTTTAGTTTTCTGTAAAACAAACATGTTGTTTACATTCTGTGATGTCATTTATTTTCTTTGGGCATTGACATAAAAAAAAATAAAAATAAAAAATGTAATTATTTTTCTACCTTTGTTGTCATATTACAGCATTTCCAGAGGGGTATACTACGAATCAAACTCAACAGAGCCCGGCTCTCTTTTTTTGATCTGGTTCAACATGACACGGTTAGAGCTAACCGGTATCACGAAGGAAGTTATCAACCTCTTATGTTGAAAGAGGGTTTGACCCGTCATTTGACTCTGCTTCCGCACAGACTGGACTGATCTTGTGCCGCTAACTTTACACAAACGGACTGATTGCGAGCAGCTGAGTAAAAAAAAAAAGTGCGTCGCTGAAGAAGAGTTTGTCAGTCTGAATGATCACAGAACAGCATAAAACAGAGATCCGAAAAAACCTCTTACTGCAAATAAGGAGAGAGTGGAATGTTGTCCGAAAATTGGGCTACTGAATTGATTAATTTATTTTACAGATCGTTCTCGCAGTGCGTAATGTGACATTATAAAGCAATTAAAGGTTGAACTCGGATTTAAACAGTACACCATTTAGCCTAGTTGATAATCCTACACTTAATAATCTGATTTAAGTCTGACACTGTCCCCTAATGAATAGCATAGCCTATGTGGAAAATCACTTTTTTGGGCCACAAAGCCACAGCGCCATGTTACAGTTCACTCTAATGTAAGCCTAATGTCACGGCTTCGTTTCGTTCATTAATTTACTGATCAATAAGTTTACTGATTTAACTAGTTTACACAGTGAGAATGTAGCGCTCAGATAATATAGTCAGGTCCGTGGGATTTCAAAAGCTGTAGTTTCCTTAAAGGGCAGCGCTCTAAGAGCTGAATTTAAGCTCAAACTATGGAACAAAAACTGGTCTGGGCAGGTTAGCCGTGCAGCCTCTGTTACCACGGTGATCTAGCCAGGTAGAAAGAGAGCCACCTTTCGTGATACTGAAAACTCTGGCTTTAGACTCAACAGACCTCGCTCAGCCCTTAATCTCGCTTCGTAGTATACCCCTCTGGTGTGTTAGTGCCACCTATTGATCAGCGGATAGTGTGGAAATCTTAAAACTGCAACACATTACATGGGTCATAAATTCAGGAGGATACCTTTAATACGGTTATCATGTCTGAAATAGGTGGGTTCATTTAGATAGCACCTCAAGACTGAAATGTAGTATGACAGTCTTTATCATAGATAGCGTTTATGCCTTTACCAGTTATGCTTTTATGAAGTAAAGAGTTCTGTTATATTAATCATCAAAACAGCAGTGAGAATCTGTTCTTTATTTAACAATATTCCAAAATACGCAGTGCCAAGGATGGACGGCATGTACATTTTAGGTGTTTCAAACCTACTCAACAGCATTCAGCATGAAGGCAACTAAAATGTATTCATTTGTGTCACTGAAGCTTCAATACAATTACTGCACAAAAGTGGCATATGTTGGGT
The DNA here is from genome assembly GCF_949987685.1 of Ammodytes marinus. Classification (NCBI taxonomy): domain Eukaryota; kingdom Metazoa; phylum Chordata; class Actinopteri; order Uranoscopiformes; family Ammodytidae; genus Ammodytes; species Ammodytes marinus. Next base: position 11,339,083 of record NC_137220.1, read on the forward strand.
TCACTAAATGGGTTTTTACATATGAATCAGAGCTTAATCACTGTTGTCAGCCCACACACACACACACAAAAAACTCACCCTTAATCTCTTGATGCCGGCGCGGGTGATCTGCTGGCAGTCATACAGCTCGATGCGGTCCAGACTATGGCAGTTCTTCAGGTGCTCCAGCGAGGCGTCTGTAATGAGGGGGCAGTTGTCCAGTTCGATCACCTCCAGACGGTCGTGAGCACAGGGCCCGCTGCCCAGGTGTCTGATGCCATCATCAGTGATCAGCTCACAGTGAGACAGGCTCTACAATATAACACAGTGGTACCCAACACACAAGAGCTCCATTACTCAACTGTCCCCCTTGAACAGGCTGTGAGTCAGCGCTTTCTAAATGCTTCAGGAACATAACATGTTTAAAAAAGGTGGAGTCAGCGATCATGGAGAATGCTTGTTGTCAAAATGAATGTCAAAATTAGTGACTACATATCTCCTCACAATCTGCTACCTGTCCCTTCTGCATTAAAAAAAAACTGGTGTCAATATACAGCTATAGGCTTTGTAAGCAGGTATGTAAACCAAAGGTATTTAAAGAATGGGGGCCAACCATAGCTAGCAATATGTATGTTTACAGAACCTAGGCTGTGTATTAACACTGGATTTTTTTTCATGGCATACTCAGTACGGGCGTAAGGGGACCGTGAGGAGATATTCAATGATTTTGACAACAAGCATTCTCCAGAATCGCTGACACCACCTTTAAGTAGCAGGCAGACACTCACCAGGACTTGCAAACGAGGGCAGTGGATAGAAAGCTGGATGAGGGTTCCATCTGTGATCTGGTGCAAAAATGTAAACAAAAAAAAAAGAGAAATGTCACAACAGCAGTCGCCATACATCATACAGTATTTGTGTAGTTGCGAATGGTAATTTACCTGCACACATTCTTCCAAATCCATCTTTTCAAGCTCATGACAATTCTGTGGCAGAGAAAGAGACACAAACGCAGATCATCTATAGGATCTAAAGCATGTATGTGGAGATTCATTTTATGTACAAATGTGATCTCAACTTCAAATTGTAATTTTTGAGCAGCAGTGTTATGTCTCAATACTGTGTTTGCATGCGAAGCACACTCACCCTTGCTAATGTAGTGAAGCCCACGTCTGTTAGCTGAGAGCAGCGAGCCACTTCTAATATTCTGAAATGAGAAGGACAGCGCAGAAGGTTATACAATTGCATCAGCAACAGTCTAGATCTTCAGTAGTAAGGATCGAGATATAACTTCAGTGCAGAAAAAGGGCCATTTATTCATTCCACTAGACATTTTTCATTATTATTTCCTATGGTCTTTTTGAAGGGTCAGAGATGTGATGCACACTTGTGGTTCAGAATGAGGATGTGTGTGTGTGTGTGTGTGTGTGTGTGTGTGTATATTTACCTGAGACGAGGGCAGTTCTGTCCCAGGGCGTGCAGGATGGCGTCGGTGATATTGGCACAGCCCGACACACAGAGAGACTGCAGGCGATGACAACCCCGGCAAATTGTGATGAGGCCCTCATCTGTGATCTGCTGCTCACAGAAAGAGAAAGTGTGTGTGTGTGTGTGTGTGTGTGTGTGTATGTTTTTACTTAAATCCACATCCATGACATGTGAATACCTACACTGTACAAAGATATAAAACGCAGCACTTTTGTTTTTGCTCTACATACAAAAAAGGCCCCCTTTTCGCCAACATTTCCCTCACAAATATGTTAGAGAGCACTCCTTCGCTAAAATTATCCATCTACTTGACAGGTGTGGCATATCAAGATGCTGATTAGACAGCACAATTATAGCACAGGTCACTTCAACTCATCAAGAATTGGAGCAAAAACAACAAATGTTGAAGTTATATTTTTGTTAAGTGTACTAACTTTTCCTGTGCACACTGGTAGCTAATGCATTTTACAGTAAGTACCAAGCAATTCCTCCATTTCATGTATTTTATTTCTGCTTTATAAATTGCCTAAGAAAAGAAGAGGTGAGAAAGGAGCAAGCCAAGACACGATAGAGCCTTGCAAAGAAATGTATGCATATGTGAGCAGGCTTCACAGACTATTGGCTATTTTGGCCGGATGCCCACAACGGGCTTCGAAGAGTTGAGTAGGCAAACGTATACTTGGTGCCCTTTATGCCTATACCCTGGAAAGTTACCAACAGCATTTGTGTGATTTTCTACACTAATGCCAAAAATGCAGATGCAGTGGTTTCATTTCAATGGCTACATAGATGAGGTTACATTTAAAAACATAATGAAAAGACCATACAATGGGTCATTTAAAATACAAAACGAATTGTGTTATTCCAGATTAATTTGGTTAAGCGTTTAGCCTTATTAAGTGTACTTACTGAGCATGTCTGCAAATTGAGTGTGACCAGCTCTGGACAGTGACCGCCGATATGCTTCAGAGCCTCATCTTCGAGCTGACATTAACAGAGGAAAGAAAACAGTATATGTATAATAAAGCATACTACTATATGATCCGCTATAAATATGAATACTTTTTATATATCTTGTTTATACTTCATATTACTACTGCAAATCTTTACATTACTATGCACTTTTTGCACCTATGGTGAGATGATAAAACTAAATTGTGTTGTCTTAGTACTTAAGCTCTAATAGAATGATATCCCATCAAACCTCTTTACTGTCACTGATGGAAAGGAATTGTTCCATACATTAGAAATACTTCTGGCTATAAGACAAGGGTACACAAACAGCCCCACAAACTACAGCCTCTAAAGTGACCAGTGTTGAACGAACGGTGCACCTAAGAAGTCAAAGAAACCAAACAATAAGTTTAACAAAATTTCTTTCAGATTTATCCAAAAAGCTCTCTGCTTGACTGACTAAATGACTCGACAGTGGAAAAATACCCCCCAAAAAATTGAGCCCAAATGCCGTGTCATCAAAATTCTTGTTTCGACCAAACCCAAAAGCTGTTCAATTTACTACAGAGTGCAATAGTGGAGAGCATCAAATTGTCAAATCTGAGAAAGTTTGACCATTCTGATTAAATAATGAAAAACGTTTAGCCTAAAAAATAACTTCATGGCAATCGACGGTTATCAAATAATGTGCAACTGATTATTCTCTAAGCACCTACACAACCAAACCTAGTGTGAATCTCCAGCTCATATACTGAGCCCTTAACCGTACCTGTGTGCATCCCTTTAGGAAAAGGCCTTTGAGTCCAGGGCAGCAACGCACCAGTGCCTGGATGCCATCCTTGGTGACTTGATCACACCAGGAGATGTTGAGCTGCTCTAGCAGAGGACAACCCTCACTGACAGGAGGAAAGTAGAAGAAGGGGACAGGTATGGGGCGGGGGAAAAAGAAGAACATGAAGACAGGATAGATAAATGAGCTAGGGTTCCTTTTGTACCACATACTTTATTAAAATGTCCCACTGAATTTAAAACACAATATTGACCCTACACACCTGAGAGCTTTGAGTGACAGGTTGGTGATTGAGGTACAGGAGGCAAGGTCCAGGTGCTTCAGCTTTGGACAGAACTTACTGAGGCTATTACACGTGCTGCAGAGAAGAAAAGGCCATTTCAACATAACACACACTAGCCACGTAGCCTAGTCCTAACCCCATTCTTCACCAAAAAACAATTGCAAATTCCAATATCAATAAACTAAACTATTTTAAATAATGTAAAAACACCATGAAGAAGTGCCATTTGGGTGCATCAGCATCTTAGAACAATAGACATACCTGTCAGTAATCTTAGTGCAGCCATTCAGACTAAGCAGCTCGATGTTCCTGCAGTTCTGCGAGAAAGTCCTACAGAAAAAAATATCATTTGTATTATGGCAGTCAAACTGAACTTTCCGGTCTATTCCTCCCCGGGATCTTAATTAGAATTTCTGTCAGGACAAGTCCTTACTCAACTCACCTAAGGGCGCTGTCACCCACACCCAGGCAACCCCGCAGGCTTAGCTTCCTAAGGAACCCCCCACATCGCTTTGAGATGTTCTCCACCACCCGGCCCTTACACAAAAACAATACAAATCCACTCAATTATTTGACGGATTCAAAACTATGATTAAAAGGGAAAAGTAAGAGTGAAGTAGATGGATATCAGATTTTCTCACCTCAATGTCCCTCTGAAAGTCAAAGAGGTCGATTCGTTGCCAGTTGCTGCCATCCAAGGCCAGGACATTCCAGGACTGAGGGCAGGGAGAGAGAAAAACGCCTTTAGGGTCGAGGATTTTCATATAATGTAGGCAAACAGGAGGCACCCTAACACACACACACACATACACACACACACACACACACACACTTGTGAACAGACTCACCCGTGAGACCTGGGCACAGCGACAGAGTGTCACCACATCCAGAAAGGAGAAGATTCTGGAAGACAGACAGGGGACAGTTTAGAGACGCTGATCCCCGCTGCCATAAGCTTCCACTTTTTTTCGCAGGATAAATGTGTTAACTTAAAAAGGTGAAGTCAGTGACACTTGTTGTCCAAACCCATAGTCAGAATCAGTGAATATCTCCTACTCACAATCCGCTACCTGAACGTGTTGTGTGAGAGCTGGAAAAAAAACAGCTTCGGCTCTGTAAATGGGCTGGGCATATAGCTAGCTATGCTTTATTTACATGATCTGTGTTTATATACCAGTTTACAGAGCCTAGGCTGTGTATTAAAACCAGCAGATTTTTTCCAATACACACACAGTACGTTTAGGTATCGAATCGGAGGATACACTCTCTTATTCTGAAAAAAAGTAATTTTGACAACAATCAATCATTCTCAAGAAACGCTAACTACTCCACCTTTAAAAGTGGGGTACTACGGGCGCTCCGGTGGCGTAGTGGATAGGGCGCGTACCATATTGGCTCCGGCCTTCGTTGCAGTGGTCACGGGTTTACTGCAGGTCATCCCCCCTCTCTCTCTGTCTCCCCATTTCAACTCTGTACTATCAAATAAAACTTGAAAATGCCAAAAAAAAAATCTTATATATATATATAAAAAAAAAAAAAGTGGGGCACTGGCCGAGGAAAACGAGCAATCTGCTTCTAAGGAACACAACTGGAAATGTATTAAAAGGTCCCTCAATGCAGCAAAAACTGTGTTAGAGGTTGAAGTGGTGAGTCCCAGCACAGCCTTGCCAGCCTCACAAATCACAGAGCTGAACCTGCCGAGCAGTAAGAGAGTCAGCAGTCGCAGAGTAGGCAGCGTGGCTGGCAAGGCCGAGGCTTGAGTTATGGCCTTCATTTTCTGTTTGCTCAGGGGCTCTAGTTGTTTGTGTGTGTGTGTGTGTGTGTGTGTGTGTGTGCGTGCGTGCGTGCGTGCGTGCGTGTTGCCTGAAATCAATTTGAATGCTTTACAGCCTGAAGCATCTGTTTTTAATTACGGTTTTAGCATTGGGGGAGCACATAAAGGGTGGGGAAACTGACATGCTGGTGGTCAGTTTAGATGACATACTGTATTTACTATAAAGGGCAAGTGAGAGTGTACAGTGAGTTGCACAATGCAAGGGGGGGGGGGGGGGGGGGTAAGGCCAAAAGCACTGATCGGGTAACGAAGGAAGGGAGGTGAATGTGGAGTATGCAACATGCCATTAAAAAAAAACAAGAACCCTGCAGACAGTCTGATTGAAATGTCACTCACCGTAACAGCAGCTCCTTGGGCAGCTTCTTATTGATGACCGCCTCATCGTTGTTAGGGAACATCTGAAAGGATGAATGGGATAATATTAGTCCTGGCAGCCTGTTCTTAACATCCACTCAACTCACTCAAGGACGGCCCCAGCATATCAGCAAGGATAAATGGTTGTAATCTCATCAGCCGAGATGGATTCAATGTCAAGTCTTGGGAAAGCACCACGGGTAACAGAAGATGAAGGAGACTGGATTTTGTGTCTTTTAACAAAATCAGCAGAATAGGACTTTGTACTGTCTAGTACTACAGAGCCGTGATGGCCTCTGTTATCTTATTATCTTTGCCACGTGCATATTCTCTCCCTACGTTGTTGACTACACACCAGTGTACACATCTGTACAGAAAGTCTTTAGTGGAATCAGTTACAATACATATTATGTGACGCTCCTATGAATGACCCCAGCTAATGGATTCCCACACAAATAATGAATGCTGTGCGAGTACAAATACAAGCCTATAATCCACACAAAAAGCCTCACTACACAAAGAAACAGTACATGAGAATATGTTAAGACCAAGCTACTTATATAGACACACACACCCACACTTATTTAGGGGTCTAGGGTGCCCATCATTTGTGGGAAATCTGCTAGATTGTAAAATGCAATATGTTGAGACGTTTGATAGCATCCCACAACAGTCCCAACAAGTTAAATGAAGCAACATCTGGCCCAATCCATTTTCCTCCATAGATTTAGAAAGATAAATCTAAACCAGGGACAAGGTAATTGATGGGTGGGGGCTTTATTGTGTAAATAAAAAGTGCAGGGAGGTGCATGTTATTTACAAGAGGCAAATGTCTGTGACGAGATCAACTAGAAATTCCTTATTAGGGACAAATACCAAGCATTCAGGAACCAAACACAATAAAGAAACTATTTTGTTTGTGAACAAAATAAATAAATAAAACCTCCAGTTGTAAGTGGCTTTGGATAAAAGTGTCTGTTAAATGACATGTAATGTAATCAATGGGTCCTCACGGAGTACTTGTGTGATATTTTGATCATAGATGTACCTCCTAAAACCACATTCAAACTTTAACAAAACCTATTCATCAGCTCACAAAAAAATCCAGTCAGCTCTGTGTCAATGGTTAGGTCTCCGTGATAAACATAAAAACTCCACACAGGCAAACACAAACGTACACACAGCTGTTTATGCAGCAGGCGCTGCCTGCCAGCACTGACATGTAACATTTTGAGGGAGTAAGAAAGGGACGGACATTTCATGTTTGGATTTGGGGCAAATTGACTCTGACAACTCGCCTTCCATAGCACTACTTTCTGGCAAAATAATCAAAGGCCATTTCCAAAGAACCAGATGTGCTTGGTCAACGGGCATACACTGTCCCCTTTTGTACTCTAGCATAAAATGAACCTGATGCTCCATGAATGTGAGCATTATGTTTTCTCCGCTGGTCAGCTATAGTCAGTGAAGCAGGACTGGCAGGAGGTAAAGAGCTGGGTGAGCTGTAACCTCCAGCTACACATCATTGTAAAGCAATTTTTTTCCTGAAAAAAAGATCCCAGTCAGATTACATTTAAATCAGTTTGACGCTTTTATTTAAGATGAACACTTTCAGATGACATGACAGAAGCAACTGAATTGGGTTCAGATACAGTGTATCTTTCCTGATGTGGTTAAGGACATCTGATATATGGAATAACAAACAGACAAGTTAGCAAATGCAGCCAGATTGTGATGTTGCTTCAACACATTTTACAATACTTCACCCAATTATTAGTAGTAATACCAACCAATGGTTGGTATGGTTATAATACTGTATATATTTTACTTTTAACTGGGACATAGAATGAGTGCTCATTAATGCCTGTCTACTTTTCAGAGTGCTGTAGTCTTTTGTTTAGGAGTGGTGGTAGGCTATACAACAGATAAGTATCTATTGCAGAGCTGCAAAGCCACAGAGAACATGAGAAACTTCTTCTGGCAGTGCCTGTCAAAGTAAAAGCCCAGCCCCACTGGAAGAGAATGTAGCAATTGGCTTTGTGCTGTGAACTTTTGATGACCAACAGTAATAATTGTATCGTTAGACTCCATATAATGAATTTCTTTGAATAAGTGTGTGTACAGTTTTCAATAGATGTTGGTGTATTAACAACTAAAGTATGCCAATAGGGCTTATATGGGTTTATTCTTAAACGTGATATTCAATTATAACTCATAAAGTGAATAGACAGATTGGTTGATTATTGGTAATTGATTTAATGCGTCAGAAAATCACTGTCAAATAACTTTAAAAATAAAAAAGGAAAGGTTTAAAAACAAAAACATGCAAAAAGGTCACAGGTCCAAAAGCAGTAGGCCTACAGTACATAGATTGGTGTGACACACACTTTCACACCACTGAAACATTGGCAAAAATATATTTTTTTTTTAAAGATATTTTTTGGCATTTTCAAGCTTTATTTGACAGTGCAGAGTTGAAATGGGGAGACAGAGAGAGAGGGGGGATGACCTGCAGTAAACCCGTGACCACTGCAACGAAGGCCGGAGCCAATATGGTACACGCTCTATCCACTACGCCACCGGAGTGCCCCGGCAAATTATATTTTTGTTCTTATTCGTTTGAAAAGGTTAGTTATCATGGACTGATAACATAGTGACCCAAATATAATAAATACACTAATTGTATCACATACACTCTGCTGGACATAAATATAACTTACTGCGTGATTTTTTCAAACACTTTTGTCCGATTCTTCTCGTTACAAAAAATCCCTGTTTATATTTTCATTCCATTTCAATGCAAAGCACTAGTGATGGGTCGTAATGTGCCGAGGCTTCGGAGCGTGTGTCGAGTAATCCCGGAAGTTTTTGGTGAAGCGCGTATCGATGCTTGTATCGTTTAGGGCGAATCACGTGACTGATGACGTTCGAAGCCTCGTTTGTTCAAGAAGTGCTTCGAGTATTGTGGATCCACTCGCACTTTGCGGGTTAGTGTTGGCGATTTATTGGTTTGGGAGTGATGTAGACGTGGATGTTGTATCAACTTGCTGTGACTTTATTGTGCACCCCTGCCTCCGCTGTACCATGTGAAAGAGTGTTCTCCAAAGCAGGAGAAGTTGTTTCCAAAAGGGGAAATTGTCTGACACCCCAGCACAGTGGAACGAATTTTGTTTCTCAATAAAAATTAAATCAAATCCTTAAGTTGCACAAGCACATTCACTGCCCCTTACCTTTTTATAACACTGCGACAGTTTGAAAATAAGTATTCCTGTCATTATGAGTAATTCAAAATTTGACAATATTTATTGATAGATTTATATGTTTTATCATGTTTCATACCATAATAATACATCAAACAAAATATAAATTGTATTTATATGAATTAATACATGAACAATAGGCTACATGAAATGCATTTATTAAGATGTATTGATTTATTAACTTGTCAGTCACTCATTCCCATGGCTGCACTGTTGCAGGACAGTATTGAGTGTATTACAAATTGATAGAATGATCTGGCTATTTAACACTGTTTGACCAGCAGGGGGGGTTGTATAGTGTTCAAATCGGTTCAAATGAAGCCTCGAGAAATGAACCTTTTTGTGAACCATTTGGCTTTAAGGCTTCAAGGCTTCAAAAAGCTTCATCTGGCCATCACGACAAAGCACACCTGAAATGCATGTATTGTCTATACTGTTAAGCACTTTGAGCTGCATTTCTTGCATGAAAGGTGCAGCACAAATAAAGTGTATGATTATTACTATGAGGCCTTAAACACGCTTCCCAAATGAAAATGAAGCATACATGTATGAGGTATAAAACATGGATAATATTGAATTATTAGACATAGGCCTACTTAGTATTTATTTTGTAAAAAAAGTGCTTGTAGTGGCCTTGTCAATATGTAATCTAATCAATATCAAAATGTACGAAATTACTTTAGACAGTTTGAAAGGGTGATTGGTAGAGCTGCAACGATTAATCGACGAATCGATTATTAAAATAATCGCCAACTATTTTGGTAATCGATTATCGTTTTGAGTAATTTTTTAATAAAATGTTTCCAAATTCTCTGATTTCAGCTTCTCAAATGTGAATATTTTCTGGGTTCTTTAATCCTATTATGACAGTAAACTGAAATATCTGTGTGTTTTGGACATAACAATACATTTGAGGACATCAACATGGGCTTTGGAAAATTGATCAACATTTTTTCACCATTTTCTGACATTTTACGGACCAAAAAACTAATCGATAAATAATCGATTAATAGAGAAAATAATCGACAGATTAATCGATTAAAATAATCGTTAGTTGCAGCCCTAGTGATTGGTAACTACCAGGGTTAAACCTAAAAGCCATCTAAACAAAATGCACGAATAATCACTTTTACTTTGAAACCAATGTCACATCACTTCCGGGTTTCGCATGTCTAAAATCCTTTTCACTTGACGGACAGCTCTAACGCAGCTGTCGGGCCAGAAGGTAACGGCCTGAATCTTCTGAGTCGTCAGCTGTTGCACCGTTAAAAATAAATAAAACCACAGACAAATCCCACGCTAGCTGGGGATTAAACAACACCGAGTGACCAGGCTAAACGTACAGCCCAATGTCAGCGTCCGGACACACTACATTTAAGAAACAAGTTTCACCAAAATATTCAGAGCTACGCTTGTGGCTGCGACACAAAGTTTATGGTAAATGCTGCAGGAATAAAAACACTAGCTTCTGTGTGTGTACGTGTGGCCCTTCTGCTAACCGTTCACGCAATGGTGTGTGTCTGTGTGTTAACATTGTGGCAGCCTGGGCCTATTTGTTGTGCTGTGCTAACACGGGGTGCATGTAGCAGTCTCAACCCGAGGCCCCCTGCAACCACAGCAGCCATGGATAGGCACAACATCGGCTCGCCAGACAACACAAAGAAAAGTCTCACATTAAAAAACGACAACCAAGCAAATAAGACAAACTATTAAATAAAAATTGTGTCTTAGTAAAGATATGTCAACAAATATCCCTTTCTGATAAATGTTTGTCATGAGCTGTCCTCGGCGTGCTCCATGTAGCCTCCGTGTCTTTGTTTTGACGGCGCAAAGGGAAGCGAGGACAACATTTGCAGGACTTTTAAACCCCCAAAATGTATTGACGAACAGCACGACAGGTTTAGTGTCGAATACAGACGTACCCCTTACAATATAACATGGCAGGCCCGAGCTATGTGTTGTTTGAACAAAATAACGCCGTTTGACCTAATCCCAAACAATGACTGCGGAAGCTGCATCACCAGCCTCACCACAAAGCGCAGTTTTACATTAAATAGAGCGACAGTCATAACGCAGGCCCGTAGCCTATCCTAACGTGTTTTACCAGCTACGTTGAATGTATTTAACTGGCTGTCAAGTTAATGTTGATGTTGAACTCACCTCAAACCGGCTCCGTGAAACGCCATTTACCTCCTTCCCCATGTCGGACGCTGGTTACCGACTCAATGAACTCGGTGTAGGCGAAGTGAAATGCAGATACGGGCCCTCTTCCTGCCGATTCCCCTCCTCGACTATCATGCTACCGTCCTCTCGGTAGCTCCTGGGATGCAATGTCGTTGTTTCTCGACCTGTAACACACGGCAACACCTCTTGTTTCTTGATAAAATATTGGCTACAGGCAGCAGCAGCCAACCAATAAGCCCAGTCTCTTATCTGCTCGGTTCGCCCTCACCTCCTCCTCCCCCTATACAGCTTTCCATCCATCCACACAATAGCCCGACTGGATCTGGCAGCCTAAAATGGAGCTGGTACTACGCCTACATCACTTAAAATAAATACATAAAGTCTATCTAATGCAATTGCGTTGAGGCAATATATTGTGCAATCACAAACAACTTAGCCTATTTGTCGGCTGGTCCTTTAAATAAAACGCTTGCAGTGTGTGGGCCTAGTATAGTACAAGCCCAGGGGTAAAGCTAAATATCAAAGAGGGTTTGTCCTCGTATTGACAGCCCCGTGTAGCACTCGTAGCCTACCTGGCAAGAGAAAATACAATTATTAGGCTATTTAAAAAAAAAAAGTTTCATCCCATGGGAATAGGGCCTATCCTATACTTACTGATAGGCCTAGTAGATTTTGACACAAACACATGCAAAGCGAGATCTATTAGGACATTAGTACAAATGAATTCTAATGAATCCTTTCCCCCATATAACATAGGCTATAAGGACAAATAGCCTATTAGCCTGAGTAGGCTATCATAACGGTCACAAGAAGCCTATACGGATGTGTTGGTCTCTAATGACACAAACATCATTAAAATGCGCATTAACACTGTTCGATTGCACTTATTGTTCTCAAACATAGGCCTGATAGTAACTTTATTAATCCTGGAGGAAAACGCCACTTCCTCGTTTCTGGTTGGCCACGCCCACGTTAGACAGCGGATCCAATCATCATTCACTCGTCACACGCAATTCGATGGGAACACGCGCCCAACAACAGTTCATTCTTGTTATTAGTAGCCTTGTTTGAGCAGGTGCCGTCTGGCTCAGACCTGCGCAATTATGACGCGCGTCTTGCTGAGCGCACAGCATTTCTGCAGCATTTTTGCTGTGCGCTCAGCAAGACGCGCGTCATAATTGCGCGGGTCTGAGCAAGACGGCTCCTACTCAAACGAGGCTGCTGAGTACCGCATAAAGATAATAAGGGTATATAATTGAGATATTTTTTTTGTTTTTTTGTTCATGTGTTCCCCATGTTCCTTTCCTCCACTTTGAAAAAGATTGACTTAGGGAGACTTAATGGTAAGCTGTGTTTTAAGAAATAAAAATTCTAAATTTTAAAATAAAAAAAGTTTGATGTATAGGCCTAGGCCTTAACCTACAGTAATTGGATAGGGCCTAATTTTTGCATGAGCTTAAAGTGTGCTGTCTTCAGAAAATCTTTTTAAAGCTAATTATGGAATATAAATAGCATCCCTGTCTGTGTTTTTTGTTCAATTAATCGATATTTTAATGCATGCATAGGCTACTTATTTTAAAATTACAATTTATTTTTTAAAACAACTTGAGCTAACATGTTTTCTAGGTCTACTATAGACCTTACTTGTGTCTTAAGATTTTTGACACATCGCATAGCCTAGACCCTGTATCCCTGCAATATAAACTGGTGCCTAGACTACAAGTGCTTTGGTGGGCCCCTGTAAACCCCATAGTCTACTTCTCCCACTATCTGTGCAATTCATAAAAGGAATGCTTTATCTGCTAGAATATTTACCAGCTAAAGTTTAATACACAGAGTCCTCTAGACACAGCCTCAAAATAAGGTCGTAAAGCAGGACCTACAATACATGCCCTTATTATGTCAGTTGGTGGTGTGCTTTTGTGGTGCATGGCCCTTAATCAATTTTTGTATTAAATTAGCTCAGACCAGATGACACGAAAGATTAGTTAGTAGCCTAATCCAACCTTGCCAGAGATAGATAGTTATTTTCCAAATCGGTTTTCTTTAAACATTTCATACATGTCACCTGAATATCTCGTAATATACGACAGGTTAAACTCATGTTTATTGTTTGTGAAAATGATGCATCCCCCTAATAATTTTGCGACGCTGGTGCGAGCTCAGTGGGCGGACGTTTCTTTGTGATAGGTCGTTGCTAAGATACGTTCTAGATTGACAGCGTCCTGGTTTCCGGTTCATTTCGCTGTGCGCAGAAGTTGCTAGTCACAGGAGCCACAATGGCGTTTGTAGTCTCCTTGAGATAGGGCTGTGGATGATATTAAATCCACTAGCATCGCCCTAAATATAGGCCTGGTTGATTCCCAGAGCCATTGATAATAAACTGGAACATCTACTGCACACGAAAATATTATGATTTCTAATCAATATTGAATTTAAAGGGGATTAAACTTACATTAAAGGGAACATGTAAACAGTACCAACCGGGTCAAGTTTTCATTTTGTTCGAGAAACCAGAGCGGCTTTTAATGAAGGCCTCTGCTTGTTTCTGAATACTAAGACCGTAATTCTATGGAATAAAAACACCTTTATACTTGGCACCGGACAAGGACACCTTTAACAAAGGGACTTTTTTTCTTTTTCACGAGACAGCTCGCTAGCCGCTGAGCGTTAGCTAACGGTGCTAGCTACTTTGAGACCGAGGCGAAACTACAATGCTCTGATGCTTGGTTGGGATCTGTTTCATTGACTTAATTATTCAAAGTAGATACTTTACAGCACTGGATAACATCATTGGTATTTTCCTGCTTTGACGAACTTTGTTGGCGATATCTACGGAATGAATTGGTGTCGAGGAGGACTGGACGTGAGCGGCCTGGTCTGTTTAATTTGTGTATTTTCTTGTCCCGTTTCTGCTTAGAAACACTTGTTTTGGCATTTGGAGTAGCTACTGTTTTCCTGTGAATGAATTGCCCGGACCAACGAGGCACAGTCGCAGGAGAGGTACCGACGGCGGCGTGAGGGATGCCTGGGTCCGACCGACACCATGGGACCAAGAGGAAGCCGGAATCTAGCAACCAGACCCAGGCCCCGACTCATACCTCTGCCGCAAACAAACCTAGCAAAGACGGCAAGGTGGCGGTGCAGTTAAAACCCCCAATGTCCTCTTCCTCTGCTAAACGCAAGAGACATAAATCAACCAAACATAACCGTGAATCTTTGGCCGCACCGGGATCCGAATATTTTACCCTCGGCGACACTGCGCCACCTGGTGTCAACACGGTGAAGCCTCTGGTGGAGTACGACGACATCAGCTCCGACTCGGACACTTTCTCCGACCCACCGTCCTCCAGGCCCTCCGAGAGGGGGGGTGCAGACCGGCTGGAGCCCTCACCGGACTACGGGAGAGATGACGCCGACAGAGAGGGTGAGGTTAGGGAGAACAGGGCGCAAAAACACTCCCGAAAAAAGACCAAGGACCCCAACAAAGTTAGAGACTCCGGGAATGGAGAACATGGACCCAAGAAGAAGAACATCAAAGACCGCGAGAAAGCTAGTGTTGCTGGAAAGATCAAGGAGAAGGCTGCCACATCAGGCCCCTCATCATCCAAACGCCAGGCCCAGCTGGAGGCTGACTCCAAACGTGCGGAGCTGATGCTCGCTGCCGCTCAGGTCCAGCCTGTTGCCAGTGTAGGTAGCACTACTTCCTCTGCATCTTCATCTCGAAGCAAGGAAAGCAGTCGGTCAGGGAAGTCTCGGAAAGAGAGGCAACAACGGAAAGAAGGTACCTAATTATATTTAAAAAAAACAATTTAATTTATTAATATGGCTTAGTTGCTGCTTATACCTTTATTTATATTTTACTATTCTTAATTATTTTATTTTTTTCTGCACTATTTATTTTACTCATTACAATTCTCATAATTCCAACCTTAACTTAACTTAACTTACTTCTTGTTTTATTCAGTCAGTTTTTATGTTTTTTTATTTAATTTCTGTTAGTAATTTGTTGCTCTATCTGTGGATTGGGGGAAGGGTTGGTATTGTCTTTTTCTTAATAATTGTATTTCTGTGAATCACTTTGTGTTGCCTTCACTGTGTATGGAAAGTTCTCCATAAATGAAGTCTGATTTGATTTTAAGGCCGAGGTGAGGGCAGCAGCCGAGGCTCCACCCAGAAGAACAGAGCGGACAGGACCCATCGAAAGTCTTCCAAGAGCCACAAGCAAAGCCCCAAAGGAAAGTCTTCGAGTAGAGGAAGCCCTCGTAGGAAAGGCACTAGCTCTGCTCTTTCGCCCAGTCCCAGAAGAGGGCCTGGCAGTGAGAGTCCACAGGGCAGCGGGTACGGGCAGCAGGGGGATGACGGCTACTCCAGGCGGAGGGCGGCACAGCAGTCCCCCAGTCCGTATGGGGACATGTCTCGCCGCAGCAGGCAGAGATCAGAAAGCCCGTACGGCAGCAGACACAGGTCCTCCAGCTATGAGCGGGACAGCAGCCCTTACTCAAGGAGACGCTCCAACAGCCCCTACGGTACCCGCAGGTCGTCCAGCACCAGCCCCATGTCTCGGTGAGTACGTGCTGTAGACCAACACCTTAAGAGAACATGCTAAGTAAAGTTTGAAAAAAAGAAGCTTGCCCCCCAACTCATCACGTGTTTATTGGGGAATAGAATATCACGGGTGATTGGGTGTTTTTCATGGAACAATTTACACAGTAAGCCATTTTTTGCTGTGTTGATCCTAAGCCCCAACCAAAGCGAGTTCTACCAGCATCCAATAAGGAATTGACAAACATTGCAGTACCTTCCGGTGGCCATTAGGGCTGACCCGAATGCCATTTTTCAGGCTTCGAATATTTGTTGGTTTTTCCGAGCGACTATTCGGATATTCGTTCCAGAAAAACACACCATCAAACCAACATTAATAATGCCAATGTACTCACTGAAACCGAGTGTGTGAGCCGAGACAGCAAGCTGCGTAGTTTGTTGATGCTTTAATAACTTTCGAACGGTAGTAAAGTCGGAGTTCCTTACTTTTTCCCATAGAGGCGAACAGCTGTTGTTCCGTTCCAAATCAGCTGTCCTCTGCGCCATCGTAACCCGTACAGGAGCTTATCAATTCATCCAGGAACGTGCATCTTTTTGGTGATTTATAAATCCATACAAATATCCAATATTGATTGTGTCCATATTATATCTATTATTGACTGCCTATTCCCATTCCCAAGCAAGTCACGGTTGATGATTGGCAATAGAAGCGCTGAATGTAAACAAACAGCTGAGCTAAGCTAACGTTAGCATTACGCCAAGCATTACCTTTCCTTCCGAAATCGC
Organism: Ammodytes marinus; assembly: GCF_949987685.1. Lineage (NCBI taxonomy): Eukaryota > Metazoa > Chordata > Actinopteri > Uranoscopiformes > Ammodytidae > Ammodytes > Ammodytes marinus. The sequence continues at coordinate 11,355,540 of NC_137220.1, forward strand.
GCTAATGTTGTGGTAGCCTATTGAGTTATTAGGAACACAATCTATTCTTCCTCCATCTCTCCCTCCTGCGCTTGGTGCCGCTTTTAGTTTGCCTCACTCTGGCAACATCATGTAGCCTACTACAGCTGATATCACCGGTTGCACTTTGAAAGGGCAGCGGTTGATAATATATTTTAAATGAACGTCTAATTTGTATTTTACAATTGTTTTACAACTTGTGTATCCAAATATTATTTGCTGAGAAAATATACTGCAGTTTGAGCTACCTTTGCAAAAATAAATGTAAAATTATTATTATTTTTTTTAAATAATAATATTCCAAATACTGAATTGAGCTCCGAATACTAATTTAACAAACGAATACTCGGATATTCGAATAATTCAGGCCAGCCCTAGTGGCCATGATGACGTGGTACCAAGACTGAGCAATTTTTCTTTGACTCACTTTTTAAACAGACCGTTTTCACAGTCTTATTTAAACTATTTACGGCCTTGTCCAAAAAAACATTCTAGTCTGTATGTTTAGGTCATATTTCCTTGACAACACTGAGGGGGGTGAATTTTTTTCTAGCAGGCTAGTTTTTATTATTTTGGAGGTTAAAATGTAGTGGCGCGATCTCTTGAGTGACAGCTCTCCGCCCGTTGTCCCTCACTTTGCCTCGGAGGTATACGTCAGCTAGATGGGCGTATGTCCCTCCCCCCAACGTGAGGCAGAGTAAAAATCTCACAAGATGGCGACATAAGCCAGGAGAACGGGATGCCGTGTGAATAACTGAGGTCAGCCCGGATGCTACATCCATTTTATATACTATCTATGGTCGACCCATGTCACTATTTATTGGAATATTAAATTAAAGAAACATGACAAAGCTGCATTGTGAGTTTGAGGGCGCACTCAAACTTTGCCTGGTTTATCCGTACTGCGCTTGAGCGTGAATGTCCCCCACCTCCTTCCGCCCCCACTGGCCTGCATTCACAGTGCTTCAATAGATCTAGGCCTAGGCATGATTGCTTCTTGCTAATACGTGACCACATCTTAATAAATGGGATTTGGAGTGTATTTGTATGAGATTGTTTTTGAATATTTTTATCTGGTCAAATTTGCAGCAAAAATTCCACCTCCTCGTCAGACCAACACTAACCACTACAGCAACTCTTTTTGGAAATGTCTGTTGCACACATAAGCCCCTTTTACACAGAGATTGCGGCATATTGACGGAACAACATCACTCCAATATGCCGGCTTTGCTTGCTTCTGTGTTATTTACACAGAACCTAGCAACGCCGGCCTGCTGGCGCATCAGTAGCCCCTTTTACACAGCGTTCCGGAATGAAAGAGGTGCTTGTAAACAGCGTCGGGTGTGACGTAAACATTTAGCGCCGCGCCGGTCAGCTGCTTTACAACAACAACACTGGCCGGTGAATTGAGAGCAGAAGTGCTGGAGCTTGCAGTAATCTCAGTAATTGATCTCGCTAGGCGCTGAGTCCAACATCACTGGGACTGTTAACCAAACTGACAAAATCAATCTGCTTCACGTGTGTGTGTGTGTGTGTGTGTGTGTGTGTGTGTGTGTGTGTGTGATAGGTTGGCTGTGAGCGAGTCTCTTTGTGAGGGCAGAGATCTGCCAATCAGACATACACATACACACAGTTTGTGAAGTCACGTTACTGTAGGCAGAAATAAAGTGTGGATATACGCTCATACTTAGGATAATAATAGCGGCGGCGATCCGGTCGCAGCCTAGCTTTCCCATTGTAGCCTACAACTTCCCCTGGGCAGAAATAGACTCATACACTCTGCAAAATGAAGCGCGGGGGTTTGGATTGAGCAGCGGACTTTATGACCAGCTAGATTATACGCCATTCCTTTTTATTTGGTGATTTTTACGGGACATCAGGCCGCCGTGATTAATGTTAAACACACGTCCTTCAACTGCTAACATGGTCGCATGTTTAGAACGTAGGCTATGGAACGTCAAACGCCCCCCGGTTCCGCAACAACAAGCTGGCCGCATTTATACAGAGAGGCGGAACTGATTGTGTCGGCAATCTTACTACCCCCCGAGGTAGTAAAATTCCCGGAACAATCTCTCGCACCTTTCTTCCCTCGTTCCGCAACGGTCGCATTTATACAGCAGGGCGGAGGGCTGAAATTCCGGAATATTCCCGGCTTTCACTGGCTATGTAAAAGGGGCTATAGATGTTGCGGGGATCGGTCTCACATGAATTGACGTCAGGATCAGCATCTGTACCGTGCCCAAGCACAACTCTCTCAACTGTGCCAGGGCCGAGGAAGTGTACTTGCTTGAGTACGGAACGGAGCACTGGCACTGGTCAAACAAACTAGACGTTAGGGGTAAAAAATGTACTTGGGCAACGTATAGATGGCGCCGTAAAGTAAGGCAGACTTGTTGCGCTTGAAAAATATTTGACTCTTTGAAGAGAAATCGCTGTAGGTTTGGGTTGTGAATGTTCTCCATGTTGAACTTTCCTCTACAGAATATTGATAAAAACCTGAGGGCAATTCAGTTACAGGGTCAAGACAGATAGGCGAAAGCTTGCTTTACTTTCAGCCATTTTACCTTGGAGTGGAAAATGTCATCAAACCCTTAGCTTTGCCTGAGGAGGAGATAAGTACACAACCTTCCTGGTCTGTGCCTTTCATTTGATCCAAGGTTTTTACATTGATGATTACTTTTGAGTTGAAGAGTGGAGCAAGCCACATTTCTGTTTTTAAAGCAATTTAAAATGATGGCATCTCGTGGAAGAAAGATAGTGTTTCCATGTTCATATTTGCAGTCATCATTTCCAGTTTCACTTTAGTTTGAATAAATTAAGTTACACTGAGAGTTCAAATGTAACTGAACAGCGAACCGATAACCGGTAGTTGTACTAGCAGAATAACAGAGTCTTACAACGTCTGGAAATGTATTCAAGATAACATAAATGTCCCTCAAAGTTTTTGATCCAATCTATCCTTTGGTTTTTTGAGAGCAACAGTTGGTTCACGGTTGACTTATTTGATATAACTTCTGTTCCCTTCCAAATCAAATGGCCCAAACCATTTTCTTTTTGTGCTGGAAGAGGTGGTTTACCTTACTACTCATTCTGTTCCCTTTTTTAAAACTTTTCTTGTAAGCAACATACATGTTTTCCACTATTCTGACTCTCGGTTGCAGCAATAGAATGGGGAAAATGTTCATGACTTTAAAACCAATGTATTTTGTTTTTTTATTTTAGACGCTCTGGTCGCTCCAGGAGTCGCTCCCCTCTTCACTACTCATCTTCCCGTCGGTCCTCCTCTCGGTCCCGTGGCAGCAAGAGGCACACCTCCTCTGCCGGAGTGGGGGGCAGCAGCAGCTCTCATGGCGGTAGACCGTCCAGCCCCTCTGCCCGCCTGCCTCTTACCTCCAGCCTGGGAGCCGAGCTGACCCGCAGGAAGAAGGAGCGGCAGGCTGCTGAGGCGGCTGCTCGGGCCAGCGGCGCTGCTTCCCCCGTTCCCCCGACAGCAGCACGTAAACCTGTCGGCTCCTCGTCCGCCTCTCGGCCCACTAAAGCCGAAGCTCCACAGCCAGAAAGAGATACGGCGCCAGTGACGGAAGCTGTACCCCCACCGCCTGCGCTCTTACCCCAAGATAGTACCCCCAGTAGTGAAGATCTGGTGACTGTACCTCAATCTTCCTCTTCCACCCCCTCCCCTGCACCTCCTCCTCAGACCTCTCCCCCCGCGCCACTGGCTCAGCCCGCACCGGTCCCACCACAGCCACAACCTCAGACTGAAACAACTGTTCAACCGCCCACACCCTCCACCACACCGCAGGCCAAATCGCCAGGGCTGCTCCCCACACGCAGCCCCGTCCGACAGACCCCGCTCCACAAGACGTCGACTCTGCCGCCCCTGCCTTTACCACCCGCACTGCTGGGGAACGCACAGGGCAGGTGAGGACTGGGATACACACATACACTATATGTTACTCTACACACTAGTGTCAATGCATGGTGCTCTCTTGTACATAGTGAAAGTCACATTCAACCCTCGTATATCTTTCTAAAATACACAATTTAAAAGGGGATCCGCGATCAGGTCAGCGATTATGGAGATCCCTTGTTGTCGAAATCACTTTGTCAAAATTGGTGAATATCGCTTCACGATCTCCTACCTGTCCCTACTGTGTGCGCTGAAAAAAATTCTGGTTTTGAAACACAGCCTAGGCTCTGTAAACTGGTATTTTAATAAAACGTTTGTTAATAAAGTGGGCCCACTGCAGCAAGCAACATGCCCATTTACAGAGCCTAGTCTGTGTTTTAACACAAGATTTTGTTCAGCGCGCACACACACACACACCCACAGTACGTACATGTAAGAGATCGTGAGGAGATATTTATCGATTTTTACAAAGTGATTTTGCCTACAAGCATTCTCCTGCATCACTTACTCCACCTTAAGTAATCAACTTGTGCTTTTGTTGTTATCAATTAATCATCATTCATGTCAAGGAAGAGTAAGACGTTACAAGACATCCCGTTAGATATGATAACTTCATACTTAATATTTTTAATAAATTATGGCCATTTACATATTACAATAAAACAAAATGGGACACATCTGTATCAAAGTGACATCCTCAATTTTCTAAATCTGCAGGGAAATATTTGGTAGCCGGCATTTAACCACCCTCCCTCTATTATTCTGCTACACACGTCATAGTCAGTTTGAAATGTGGTTCAATTAACTCTTAACACCAGGATGATAATAGCATGACAGACTTTCCCAAATAGAAGTAATTGTCAGTTTACTTTCATTCTATAAATGCCACAACTTCTCATTTGGACTTACTGTACATTCAGTGTTTCCCCCAGGAAATGTCTTAGTCAAGATGGTCACTGCTCAGCTCTACAGAAGGCGTGGTGCAACGCGCCGCGGCGAGAAATTTGGGGGGTATTTTGCTCAAAGATGCCAATACGCACTTAAGAAATAAACAACTGTTTATTTGAATACAAAACTGACCTTACAGTTGTGCACTTTTGTTTGCTAAGTGCAGGTAAATACAGAGGTTATTGTTTGTTTTAGAAAATGTATTTCCCAATTTAAAACATAAAAATAAAGCAGCATTGAAAATGTAGAAAAGAAATCTTGTAGGTCTACACTAGCATGCTGTTTTACAAATAGCTCAATATACAGTAGTTTAAATAATAAATACAATGTGTTTCCCCTTAAAATTACTAAATGCATTTCTCCAAAGGTCAAAGACAGTAACAGTGTGGCACTTCTGTAAACTTACTTAAACTTGCCAGGGCCATCACTCTCATGGGGTGGTGTTGTTAAGGCGACCACCTTAGCCATACAGCGCTGGGGGAAACACTGACATTAACTAACCTTCAGTCGATAATATTACTAAAAGGAGCGTGAGAGGCACCTTGTAACTTTTACAACAAGCAGCGTGCAGGGCCAAACTATGGAGATCTTGGATAAACAATCAATGCGTACTGCTTTTTTAAGTACATATCTAATACCTGCTTCTGCTTTGTCTCTTTAATCATTTGCACTTTTTTTGTGTATTTTGCACCGTCAGTCCAAAGAAGTCCACCCCACCACAGAGGCATAATAGGAAGGAGAAGGAAGTCCGCAGCCGGCCATCACTCATCGACCTGCCTTTACCGCCCACCCTCACCGGAGGGGACTCTTCACCCCCACAATCCCCCATCTGCCAGGCTCCAACGCAAACACAGACATCCCTTAAGAAGAGACCAAAGTCCGTTCCTATCTATTACTCAACTGCTTTAAATCTTCCTTTTCTTAATCCCACAGTCAATCTAATCTGTTTTTCATCTTTTTTTATTATTCACAGGATTTGCTGCCCGCGATATGGTGAGCGCAAACACACCGAGAGTGACTGGGGCAAACGCTGTGTAGATAAATATGATATAATCAGCATCATAGGTGAAGGCACCTACGGCCAAGTGTACAAGGCTAAGGACAAAGACACTGGTAAGGGAATATTACCCCCAATGTATTATTTACATGTGTTTTGTGTTAAAAGAAGAAGAGTACGCTTAGACTGGTTCTCTAAATATTCTTGCTAACATGGCAGGTGAACTGGTGGCTCTGAAGAAAGTGCGTTTGGACAATGAAAAGGAGGGTTTCCCCATCACAGCCATAAGAGAGATCAAGATCCTACGGCAACTCAAACACCGCAGTGTTGTCAACATGAAGGAGATTGTCACTGACAAACAGGATGCACTTGATTTTAAAAAGGACAGAGGTAAGAGGGTTTTAAATGATCTGCTAGGGCTGGTTATATGGGAGAATAACAGTACGCCTTTGGAGTAGAAAACTCCATTGCTATCTGACACTTTCAGGCGTTTAGTACTTGTTCATTGGTTGTAACCCTATACTTGTAATACAACTGAGGATATATGTTTTTTTGTCCAATTAAGATGCTGTCAGTAAAACTCACATTTAAATGCATTCAGTTAAAAATATCCTTTGACATTTTAGATGAATCCTATCGGATAACCTTAAATCAGTGTAACGGTTTGTAGACCTTGTTTTTAAATATGCATGGAGCTATCTGAGAGTTATACATACACACCCCTGAAAGGGGTATATTGTGCATAACTAAGTTTGATGTAACTTTGCCAGGAAAATAATAGTTTTACCCCAATTAATTACAATAATTACCAATGTAAACACAAGTTTGGCACCATCAGAAAATGGGAGAGAGATTTAAAGCAGTAGTTAAACCTTTCTCACTAATTTATTTAAGTAAAGATGGGAACGCTTTTCATATTCATCTCACTCTGAATACACATGTTATAATATAAGTCCGGTAAAGCACCAAACCAAATGGTTACTTGGCAGCAGATGAAATGGCTGTTGGTGCAGTGATTTATTGAGTTTAGCAACCCTTTTAAAGTTTTATCTCACAGAGAGCATTGCTGTTGGAGCTTTCTGCCAGTGTGCCATAGTGATCATTTAAACTTTTAAGTCTGAAACATGTACCGGTACATCATAGAGACTCAGTAAAGTATTCTAGGTCTAACTGTCTGAGCTGGTCTTAAGAACATAGCAACCGCCTTGTACATATCTGATTTCTTAAAAAAAAAAAAGCATTTTCTGTGTTTTTAGGTGCTTTCTACTTGGTGTTTGAGTACATGGACCACGACCTGATGGGCCTGCTGGAGTCAGGCCTGTGCCAGTTCACCCAAGAACACATCCGCAGCTTCATGCGCCAGCTGATGGAGGGTCTGGACTACTGCCATAAGAGAAACTTCCTTCACAGAGACATCAAATGCTCCAACATACTGCTCAACAACAGGTAAGAAACCAAAAAATTGACATATTGTAGTGTCCTTAATGTAGATGGGTAGTTAGGCTTCATTTGAAATAGTACATTCAGGGTTTCCCCCAGAAGTTTTGTTAGGCATGGACATGGTACAAATTTTGCTGCACGATTTGGTGAAATTATTAGGGCTGGCAGGAATTATTTGAATACTTGTTTGTAAGTTAGTATTTAAAGATCAATTCAGTGTTTGCAATATTTGTTTATATTTTATCTAAGATTATTTTTATTTTTTTGCACAAAGTAACTTAAACTGTAATATATTTAGTCAACAATTTAATAATACTCAGATTAGATATACAATTTATATATCCAACAATTGTAAAACACAAATTGAAATTAAAATACAGTAACTGAATTTAAAATACATTTTTAAATGATTTGAACTTTGACCTAGTTTGCCGCTCACCTTATAAAGCGCAACCGGTGTGATACCAGCTGTAGGCTACGTGAAGTTACCAGGGGCAAACTATAAGCGACACCAAGCACAGTAGAGAGAGAGAGATGGAGGAAGAATAGATAATTTGTTCTCCTTAACTCTATAACACAGCATTGGCGCGATCTCGTAAGGAAAAGTAATGCTTGGCAAAATGTTAGCTTAGCTGTTTCTGTACGTTTGCTATGTAGCGCTTGCCTGGTCCTACCAGACCGTCGTACTTCATTTCATTTGTACAGAAGGTCTGGAATCGCTCAATTGACAAACGTTAACTCACTTGAAGACGGGTGTCTGTTGAAGTTAAAAACTATTAGATCTGCCCAGTCTCACTCTGGATCTGCCAACCAATCACATAATGTTTGGTCGTGACGTATGTCATGCGTCGGCTTCTGAGCCACTCCTTCTGTTCGCTGATTGGACCGGCAGAAATCTGGCTGGAGAAAACCCACTAATATGCCGCACACCCAGACTGACTACTGAAGGGAAATTAAAAGTTGAGTTGAAGTATGTTGTTGGGCGGTGCCAGGCTAATGTAGCACTGCTATTGCCCATCAACGGTTACTGCATGGCTTGCATCATGGGAATGCTAGTCAGTAATGGATATAATATGGACTATCAATATAGGATTTTGTATGGATTTTAGGGCTGCAACTAACGATTATTTGGATAATCGATTAATCTGTCGATTATTTTCTCGATTAATCGATTAGTGTTTTGGTCCGTAAAATGTCAGAAAATGTTGATAAATTTTCTAAAGCCAATGTTGACGTCCTCAAATGTATTATGTCCAAAACACACAGATATGTCAGTTTACTGTCATAATAGGATTTGTGAAACCAGAAAATATTCACATTTGAGAAGCTGAAAGCAGAGAATTTTGAAATGTTTTATTAAATTACTCGAAACGATTAATCGATTATCAAAATAGTTGGCGATTATTTTAATAATCGATTTGTCGATTAATCGTTGCAGCTCTAATGGATATATAAGTCCCCGAAAAGATGCATGTTCAGGGATGAATTGGAAAGCTCCTGTAAGGGTTACAATGGCACAGAGGACAGCTGATTTTGCACAACACAGCTGTTTGCTTCCACAGGGAAAAGTAAGGACGTCACCTCCAATATACTTACCGTTCAAAAGTTATTAAATAAGCGACAAACTACGCAGCTTACTGTTTCGTGCCACACACTCGGTTTCAGGGAGTACATTGGGATTATTAATGTTGTTTTTGATGCTGTATTTTTTTAGAACGAGTATTCGTATACTCGCTCTGAAAAACCAACAACTATTCGAAGCCTGTAAAATAATATTCAGGACAGCCCTAGAAATAATGCGATTGCATTACTAATATTGCATTTTTGATTGTACGATTGCTATATACTAAATAAATGGTATTAGGAGTCTATCATATCTTCCGCACTATAAGCCGCACTGGACTATAAGCCGCAGGTGTTATAATGTTTAATTACCATATGTAAGAGTTCGTGCACAGAGGGGATTGTCGGGAAAGAGATGGCTGCTTGAGGAAGCTCCCATTTATTAACATTTCAACAAACAAGTTGCATATTTGTATAACGTATTCAAGTGTTATCATTTAGTTCAATAGTAGCTACTAGGGATGGGCACGAGTGTTTTCGCTACTCGTGTGATCGTTTGCATTCCTCGAGGATCAATCGATTCCTCATTCAACTTTTTTCTATTTTTAGAATGCAACGCATCTTTCTGCAGAACAACGGTTGACCGCAATAAAGCGCTCAATGCTTATGTCAAACAGTCACAGTTGCCATATAATATTAAGGATTTTTTTCCACAAGTTTAAAACACATTTTCCTCACTGAAAGTAATTAAATAGACGGGCCACAATTTATGCCGATCGAGTAGGTCTGCGGTGCGGAGAAAAAAAAGCATGGCCTGTAGTTGTAACAAAAAAAAAATAGCCTAAGTCACCATTTAAAATAAGAAGGGCAGCAAATAATATAAAATTATTGTCCTACAATTTAAATACATATAAATAACTCACCAAAGCAGATAGTTGGTTATCCAACCGCGTAATGCTCACTCCGTGTCCGTGAATAATTACCGCGACTAATTCCTCATTAACGGAACGTTACACCGGTCGGTTTTTGAATCTTATCCCCATATTCCCTATTGAAGGCTTCTTAACTGTTGTTGGCTTGGACCGAATGTGCCTGAAGTAAGCCTTGCTTCTTCTTTACTTTTCTTTCCAAGCGGAGAGCACCTTGCATGCTCACCTGGAGTCTACTCATTACTAACTGAGAGTAACAGGTGTCATCTCCCCTTTTTATAAACGTAACTTTATCATCTGCTTTGAAATAATTGCAGTTATTTGCAGTTGCTGTTTGACACAAAGCTCAGTTTATTGCACTTGCATCAAAATATTTAATTTTGTTAAACTTTATTTTATCCGTTTTGTACACGTATATAACATTTTAAAATAGGGGCGGCCCGCCAGCCTAAAGGCTACAGACTCAAAAAAAAAAAAAAAAAAAGATTTTCCTCATCCACCAATCGAGTTCATTTGAAATGAGGAGTACTCGATTACTAACGCTCATCCCTAGTAGCTACAGAACATATACTGTGCTGTGTCATAACAGGGTCGAAAAATGTTGCGGCTCATAGTCCGAAAATTACGGTACTTTCTTGGCTTTCAAGGGAAATAGATATTATAATTTTCTTTTACAGATTTGAAATATGTAGCAGTGTGACACTTCTGTAAACTTACTGAAACTTTTCTGGGCCCGATTGCATTGTGCTTTTGTGTTGAATACATCGTGGTTCACTATAATACACATGGTGAGTGTAAATGACTCTAGGTGTTGTATAAAAAACAGAAACCAACCAATTCTAAAGGGATTTCAATATTGTACATATATTCAATCACCAACATTTAGAAAAGGTTTATATTTTTGGCTGCCATGCCAGTGGACATATACAAGGGACTAGTTAAACGCTAATCTACTGGCCAAGCAGGCCAGTTGGGGATTTTGTTATTGTTGAACCCTGACTTTTCTGCTGTGTCAGGTGTTGATCCAGATTAGTTTAGTTGCCATGTGACGTAACTACTTTAACTTCCATTTTAGGCCCAACCTTTTGGAACTATCTCCCTTATCTGGTCTGCTGAAACTTTCGACTGTTTTTTAAGGGTCTTTTTAAAGGCCTACATTCATACTCAAGCCTTCATGTAAAGGGTTATGCCTCTGTGTTTTTGTATTGCCATTTTTGTTTATTTTCAATTATTTTGTTCGGATGTATTTGTTGTGTCTGTTAAGCACTTTGTAACTGCATCTTTTTAAAGTGCTATATAAATAAAGTTTTATTTACTAACTTACTATTTCCTGTTCTATCTAAAGTATCCCAATATAACAGACAAAGCGTTTATTTTTCACTCGTCAACATCCATGTTCCTCACACCGTCTAGTCATGGTGGGCTGCCTTGCCTGGAATACACTGGGGAAAACCCTGACTTAGGCCTTCATCAGCTAAAATGCACCATTATCCACATTCACACTGCGAAGATCCCTGCAAATGGTTCAAATGGAGCTGCAGTCTGTAAACACTGTAACTCAAGACTGAAAGCAGCAGATCGCTAACTTTCATTGTCAGAATGGAAGTGTTTTGAGGCGCATCAGCAGCAAAGCTCATTGCTTTGCTACTCATTTAATTGGGCTATTAAAATAACAGCAATGAAAGGAGGACAGCAACTTCTAAATGTTTGCTCAGTACACTTTTGCATCCAATCCATAAAAACTACAAGGATGCAAGGGAAACTGTGCTAAAGAGCTGCAATAGCGGAGATGCTAATTTATATAATTGCTGAAATTGTGGATTGCTGCAGAATGGAGCACTTAGAGCCACACTGTAGTTGGTTCTCATTCACTGCCCTGCTGCTAAACTGACTGTAAATAAACACTTGGAGTTTGGACATCTGTTACCTCACCTGTCCTTACTTTGAGTAAAACGTATTGATTTAGCTTTACCTTCTGAAAGTACAGAATACACATTTTCATTGCAAGTCTCATACTTTTGCAGATGAGTGGAGTTATGTTCTGTGTCATGCTTGGTGGAGTTGCTCCTCCATTTTTTTAAATTTTACTATCTGTTTTTCTTTTTCCAGAGGTCAGATCAAACTAGCTGACTTCGGTTTGGCCCGGCTTTACAGTTCAGAAGAAAGGTAAGACAAGTTTTTGTCCCTTACTTATTATCTTATGCAATGTATGGGAACATTATACGCTTGCTATTTAAATGGTAAATCTTTGATTAAATTAGTTTTTAAATATTTGAACGGTAGTTAAATCTCACCATGTGTGTGGATTTTCATAATTTACAATCACTCTCCACTAGATTGTTGTCCTTGAAAAAGCTGAAATGTTTGTGTTTGGGGACCCTGGGGCTCAAAAGCTCAATGAATGTACTGTGTCTTACCTCCTCTTTCTATCCTTGCCCCCAGTCGGCCGTACACTAATAAAGTAATCACACTATGGTACCGACCCCCTGAACTCCTGCTGGGTGAAGAGAGATATTCTCCCGCCATTGATGTATGGAGCTGTGGGTGAGTAAGACACTGTCCTGGTTGCACACCTACCCGTTCATTTCACACATACTGTATTTCCTCCTTAACTTAGCACTCTTTTATTCTAGAATTCTTCCCATGCAGTGTAGGCTTCATGGAGTCATGCAGAGTTGTAAATAAATGAAAAGCACCTATTGCTGGGCTTACACAGGCAGACTTTTAAAAGACTGACGACTGACACCCTCTCACATCTAAAGACAATTAACTCACACCTGAAGATAATTAGTCATTAGTTCTGAGTTTTCAGTCACAGAATGAGAATTTGAAAAGAGAGTACGGGCGCGCGCCACAACTCCAGCAATACTCTTGTGGTTGCAGTCCGACATTGGAAATTCTTCTGCGACTGTCAAATCGCGTGAACAGTTATAAGCCCATTAGCTGCATTGTCTGTTGAAAAAAAAATGTATTCATAAGTTGCTTTTTGTCTGAGTGCATCACTTTTTACTGTGCATCCTCTGAGAAACTCTTAATGCACCGCATGCTGAATTGTACCACGGTATACCAAATGCATGATATTTTTTAAGGAAATTTTTAGAGAAAATTAACAACAGATGTATTGCAAGTATTTTAAGTGCAATGTAAGCAAATGTGTTTCCAACAATATTAACAGACTGAGACTGAGGTTTGCAGTTACGATGAGTCTTATATTTTATTATTGAAGCACTGTGGTGACCAAAGGCAAATTAGCTGTGTGCTGTGCTGCAAAATTTAAACTGGTGCGAAGTAGAGACCGTTTTATGCAAATTGTTTGTTGTTTTCTAGAAGTATGTAAAAACAAAAAATAAGAAAATAACTTATGTTGTGTCCATGTTTGTTATCTTGGTCACAGTCTCAATCCTGTCACAGGATTACACTTGAGACTGCTAAAGTCAGTTTAATCTCTGCGAGTGTACATCTTCTTGCTAAGTCTACCCTTTCTCTTTTTATGGTTCAGTTGTATTCTGGGAGAACTTTTTACCAAGAAGCCCATTTTCCAGGCTAACCAGGAGCTTCTCCAGCTGGAGCTTATCAGGTAGGCGGCCATGTCCTGACAAAAACCTCCCATGTCATAATCTTTGCTGCGACATTCATCACCATGTGTTTGCCCCTCTCTGCCATTTCCCTCAGTCGCCTGTGTGGGAGTCCTTGTCCTGCAGCCTGGCCTGATGTCATTAAACTTCCCCTCTTCAACACCATGAAACCTAAGAAGCAGTACAGACGGCGACTGCGGGAGGAGTTTGCCGTGTATGTACCTAGCCATGCTGCACTGCCCCAAAGTAGCTTGGATCAACCCTTCCATCTGTTTCTACAGTTGAACAATCTCTCCCCTTATACACAGTTTACCTCCGGACGCCCTGGACCTGCTGGATCGAATGCTGACCCTCGACCCCGCACGGCGCTGCACCTCAGAACAGGCTCTCCACAGTGACTTCCTGTGTAACATTGAGCCTGCCAAGATGCAGCCGCCAGAGTCAGTAGTCCTCGGCTTTAACCTTTCATCTAAAGTTATCAGATATATTCCATTTATTGTGATTTACAGGTTTGTATGTTAGGGTTGTAATGTATTTTATTTAAATAAAAATGTTTGTCTCCAGTCTCCCCCACCACCAGGACTGCCACGAGCTATGGAGTAAGAAGAGAAGGCGTGCGCGTCACAGTGGTGTGCCCGAGGAAGTGCCTGTGCCCAAAGTGCCCCGTAAGGACCCGGCGACGGTTACCGCCAGTGGAGAGAACAGCCGACCCCAAAGCAGCCCGGCCGTCGCTCCGCCACCTCCACCAGGAAAACCGCCCGCCACGGCCAATTTAGAGCATGAGTTGTCAGGTAATCAGAAATACACAGGGAAGGCCAAAAAATGGCACATATTCGCTGTAGCACATTTTGATACACTTTTTTGCCTATTTGGCTCTTGCCTTTTTACTTAGTGAAATCCAGGTGGTGACTTTTCTTTTGGCCAGGCACTGTATATCAGTAATTCTTGAGAACCGGGACAAAAGGCCATCTTCCATATGTAACTGCTGTTATGTTTAAAACTAAAAATATTTAAAATTGTAGATGTTATTAGGGATTAAGAATAGAATGTCTGGAGCACAATTATCCCCTTTAATTTTATTATATCAAATATGACACTTGTTATCTTCTCACAACGTCCAAAACAGTGTGTCCTCAGAGAAGGTTTCAATCTTTCATATGCAATAAAACCTATTAAAAATGTACTTTAATGATTATAAAGAGCTTTTTTTCATCAAAAGCAACACTAAATAATCTCTCATATCAATAAAAAAGGTTTTTCTACACACATTCATGTTTTATAATGATTCTAAGTGGTGGGACAACTTAACTGTAAGTCAACACCGTCAGACATTTCATTATGTGAAATGTAATAAAATCAACTGTCACTTTGAAGGACCTTTTGTCAAATTCTACCTCTGCAGAGTACATTAGAGTCAGACAGGCTCTGATAAGAGTTGTAGTTTTAGAATATTTTACATTCCGAATCTTGAAAAAGAAGAATCTTAAAAGCGCTTTGAGTCAACAACAGCGAAATAAAGCGCTATATAAATCCAATCACTTATTATTATTATTATTATTATTATTATTATTATTATTATTATTATTATTATTATTATTATTATTATTATAGGCCAATGACAGTTAAAAAAACAAAAGCTGGGAGGTTGTGCCAAAGCTTAGCTTAGTATATGTTGGATACATACATGTCATTTAATTTGCCGAAACATAGGGTTTGTATTTTTTCACATTGCACCCTGTTTTGTCCCACTTCTCAAGAATCACTGATATATATTTATTTATAATTATTGTCAATTTATTGAATGTTAAAATAATACAAACACAAGGTAAAACTTAAGAGCAAACAAATGGGATTCTCGGCAACATATAAACAAAAAATAATCAATTCAAATAACATTGTTCCTGTTCAAATAGATAAGAAGTTTAAAACTTTTCTGGTTTAACCCATTGATGACTATGGCAATCTAGGATGCATGTCCTTAATGCCTGAGGGTTTTCTGAAAAAAATACTACGAATTGTCAACGTCTACCAAAACCTTAATATTTAAGCCTGTGTAGCACATAGAAACATGAAATAAAATACATTTAAAAGGTAAGGTTCACAGGTTTCATTTAAACATGCTCCCTTAGCACTTACAAACCAACACATTTTTCTAAAAATCGTCAATTAGACGGGGGAGAAAAATAAATTAAAAATAATATAAAATATTTAAAAATAATGTGCTAAATGAGGTTATAATCCTGCTTCCTTTTAGCATGGATAGTAGTGACTGAGTGTGCAGTGGAGGGATAAAGATATACAGATATAGGAAGGAGGAGATAGCTTTATTTTATTATTTAGTTCAATTATCACTGGCACCATAAATCCGACTTCCCTGTACAACTGGAACGCAGAATGACTCTCGCTGTCGGGAGCTGATCAGCTGGTCCAAACGGCTGTATACCACGGAGATGAAAACGAAACTGAAACTTTACTATCGCCTGGCTGGGCTGAATTTGAGTTGGAGCAGCAAAATATAGCCTAAATTCTTAAATATTGTTAATAAATAGATGCAATGTGTTCTGTGATTTTCGTCAGTAGTCTATAGTAGACCTAGATTCTGCACTCCAAACGCCACTAACTGTTCTGTAATACACTATCGCGGACACAGCCGGCTTATTTATTTTATTTTATTTTTATTTTTTGATTGATGTGATTTTCGGCAAACCACACAACATTTGGGTGGTCACGTGGTCTTAAAAAATCAACAAAACCCACCTCATGTGTATTTGAACCAATGACAGTGCATTCTATGCTGCACACGCCATGAAAATTAGATAAAGTAACAATGCTGCGCTACGCAGCAGCCGGCAGGAGATACAATGTAGCGTTGCGCAGCAGCCGTCATCAATGGGTTAACCCTCCTATTCTTTTAAAACATTTTTCATCTAAAAAAACTGTTCAATTTACAGCCATCAGTGTTCAGGATATTTGACACTGTCGGCTTAAACAAATCAACCTTTTGGACGGAACAAGAACAAAATAATGGGAACAAATCCATCACAGTCCACAAGCAAGAAATAACTTTATTATTTCTAGTGTTTCCATATTGTGTTTAAACGTGTATGTGTGTGTTCAGGCCTGGGAGCTGCTGCTGAACAGTTGAACCAGGCGGAGCTGGCGGTGCTGATGAACCTGCTCCAGGGCCAGACGGACCTCAGCCTGCCTCAGGTGGCCCAGCTCCTCAACCTCTCCAACACAGAGACTCTCAGCCAGTCGCTGTCGGCCCTCAGCGAGGCCTCCGACCAGCAGGGGGCTCCAGAGGCCCAGGCCCAGTCCTCTGCTAGGCCTCAGCCCCCAGAGCCGCCTCCCGAGCCCCAGGAACTGTCACTGACGTCTGGAGAGCAGCCGCTCAGCCAGGAAGAACAGGCCAACCTGCTGGCTCTCTTCTTAGGCCACATCATCAAGCCCCAAGCTGAGGAGCAAGGCGATGAGAGCAATGGCGTCCGCTCAGAGGAGGCACTAACGCGCAATTCCTCAGCCTCTACTGCTGATCGCAAGGGCAAGTCTGGGTTTAGTCTCTAGAGGGTTGGACAAAAAGGGGCAACCAGGTTCAAGTGGAGATCGATAGGGATTGAAAAAAATAAAGAGAGCAGGCCGAGAACAAAAATAAGCTGACTGAGCTTGGGTACTCAAAAATTCTTTATATACTCAATATCAAATGAATTATATTTTAGAATACCTGACAAAAAAAAAAAAAAGAAGATTAACCAAATGAATCGGGCTATTTAACGTATCATGCACACCCCACTCTCTTCCACCCAACCCCCCCCCCCCACCCCACATCCCTGACGTCACCTAAACACACAGACTCAGACACACACACTCACTATTGTGCCCTTTTACCACCTCACATATTGAGAAAGACCCCGCAAAGTGTTTGCTGAGCGTTGGTCGTCATATGACCGTGGTAAACAGACGACGGTTTGGTACACATGGACATCTCTCACTGGTGTACTCAATAAACCAGGAGTGTAGTGTTATTCATTTCAGCAAGACAAGAAAGCTTCACACTGTATTATTCCCTTCAAACCCTCCTTTCTCCCCTTTTTATTCCTTGTTTCTTTCTCACGGTCTTTGTTTCTATATCTGTTGCATCTCCACATGTGTTTTTTTCATCCTCACCTCATTTTCATTATATAGCAGGTGTCATGGAATTTTCACAGGAAGTAAATGGTGCTTCAAACGGACTGTAATATCAGCCTTTTTATGAAGAAAGTCTAATAAATTATCAAGTGAAAAATAAATGTTGAATCTTTAGACCTCACCTGCATGTGTTTCTTTTAACTTTGGTTTGTCACATTTTCAATTTTTCGTTTTGTTGCTTTTAACTGTTCCCTTTGACTCGGATATTAGCTCAAGAATGTGATTAGTAAGTTCAATAAAACTGTTGAGTATGCTTCTGACACTGGAATGGTAACAGTCCTGTTCTCTTCTGGTTATTTCTTCTGTTAAGGCATCTGAAACCTGCATAACCTGTGTCTGCCTTGCATTTCTGTAGATTAGAACACAAGAAGACTAACCTGGTTCATTAGTCCCCACCTTTTGAATACTTACAATTCTTCTACATCAGTCACCCTCTTTGTCCATCCAGCTGCACATGCCCTTCCTAATGTTTTTTCTCACCCAGGTCCCACATAATTGTCATTTCATTTTAGGTGGTTGGTTGGAGGTAAAACTAAACACTACTGCATCTGTTTTGCATTCAAAAATGCTATTAAGTTTTGCACCCATATAGTGAAACAATTGAATAATTTACTTTGTTTATTGAACATTCTCCAACAGTGATGACCAAGTTAAAATAAAACAAAGCTTCACCGTTTTCAAAATTGAGATTTACAATACCTGAAGTGCATGATAGTAGATTTTTCATTAGCTGGACATCTCTTTGTCCTAAAGATATTTTTTGTATTTATTACTAGTACCAAAGCTACACAATTTACTGTAGATTACAGCTTTGCTTTATTGTAAAAACACTTAAGATATCTCATTTATGCCCCTTTTTAATTGTATTTATGAATGCCCTTTTTAATTGTACTAAAATATTTGAAGATAATCTTAGATTGCTCCATCGCCCTCTTGTGGTGGAGGTAGGCAGGCATGTCAACATTGTACAACGCCATGTCATGCCCATTTGCCAGAAATACATTTCTACTTTGCATGAAAGCTAATTAGCCACAGACGATTTAAAATAAAATAAAATAAAGACCTATTCTCTACATCCATCACATTTTCAAGTTAAACGTTATATTACAAATATGCTTTTATATTTAACATGGTGTCCTCTTTCCTATTATTTGTCCTTGGTTTAGACGGTGCAGCAGCAGTATCAAAGAGAAAACCTGGGGCCAAGAAGGTTCCTCCTCCGTCTGGTGAGAAGCAGCGTCCACCCTCTCCACCGGGGCCGCCTCCTCCGTCAGCTCCTCACCATGGAAACAGCCAGCAGCAGAGTGGGTCAGAAACCCAACAGCAGCAGCCCGACCAGGACATCAGTCCTGCAGTGGCGGCCGCCTTGCTCCAACTTATCAGCCACCAGGACTCTGAAGGAGGTGGGGCCTCTCAGCGCAGCAAAGCCTCCTCTCCAGCTGTGGACGCTCCAGCCCGGGGACAGCCCCCTCCACCCTCTGTACCTCTGGATGCAGCCGAGGCCCCCACAGGACTGGTGAATGCTGCTGCTGCCCCTTCCACCACAGCACAGTTCCCAAAGGACCAAGACATGCGATTTGGAGCTGCCCGCTGACCCTCCTTGACCCCCCACCCAACCTGTAAGAGAGACCTTGGTATCTTTGGGGATGTTCCAATAATCCTGGGCACTTATGAAGAAGAGGAAGAATGCAGAGAGGGGGGGGGGGGGACAGCCTTCAGATTATCAGTCACTGGACCATGGAGCAGGTATCTAAAGGTGAATCCAAGATTTTTGAAATGTGAATGTCTGAAAGAAAGAGATTAAAAAAAAAAAGTCATGAACATGACTGCCCAGATGAACAGGCTGGGGTCTGTATTGGAGAAAGTGTTTGGGACCAAAGGGGGGTTCCGTCTGACGGTTCATTTAGGGATAGTCGCCACCACCTGCAATCCCTTTGCTATATCCTGTCCGCTGTGAAGGTCCTATAACTTGAATGAAGTTAAGCTACCAAATTGAGTGCCATGCTTGCTGCTGACACTCAACTTATAAAAGCAGCTGTGATCCTTTCCCCCCTCAAAAAACAAACGATTGTCATGTCCACTGCAGTGCCCGCTTCTGACAAAGATATCAGTGTTTTTGGGAGAATGAAGTCACTGTCCTCTTTGTGATGGGAGTTAAGCTAAATGCTAATGTACTGTGTATGGGTACATATGAGGTCATGAGCACGTTTAAAAAGAACACTGGAGGTCCCTGAGTTTCCCATTAAACCTTTACATTCTGGAAAGCTTCCCTTGTTTCCAGCCTTGTGCCTCCTTGGTTACCCCGGCAACCCCTGAATGATCTCGGCCTAGTAGCTTAAGTTAGTTAAGTTTCTGCTTTTGGATGGCACAAACAGTGTCCGAGTGCATTTTTTTTTTTTACCCAAAATATGGTTCATAATATATTCAGTCTGTCATCAACCCAACTGAACTGTGAAGATGAAGATTTTCCTTTCTTTACACACAGCAAGACCTCTGTGTCGTTACAAGCCTTATCCTGTAGTTCTCACTTCCCTGTCTCAAATATGAATTTAACCACTACATGAAGATGGATTGCTCCATAAAACACATGCTACTCTGCTAGATGAAGTATAAAGCTACATACATGTATTCAAAACACACAGAAACTGACTCTCCGGCTTTTCCTGGTGGGCTCTGAACGCCTCGTCTAATGTCGTCGCCTCCTTGCCAACTTGTGCAAAAAAAAGCTTTTTCTTCTTTTCTTTTCTTTTCTTTTGTTATTTTCTACATAAAGAAAATGATACAAGCTTAAAACAATATAATTGGTCCATGGTTCCGTTTCAATTTTTTTTTGCTTAGTAAAAGAAAAGGGAGAAGAAGATGATTTCACGTGTCTGTAAAAAGAAAAAAAAATATTTTGTAATATGTGTTTTCTTGGTTCAGTTTATTAAAGGAAAATATGCGACCAGTTTTGTCTACCCTGGCATTTCTGAATGTTTCTAAAGTGGCCACTAGATGGTAGGCATTCACTCATGCTGAAGCTCAAACTACCACAGTAGGTCCTTAAAATCAGGCCTGGGCAAACCTGGTTACATTTGAGAAATGCAGTAGTGACCAAGTTATAAACCAAGTTTCCAGTCTTTCGTATTGTTTTGATAATCTGGAGATTTATGCTTGGTAGTTTTCATTCTACAGTATGATTTGCTTGAAACGTATCAAGAAAATAGTCATCATGTATCATCATATTACATCGTATGTAAAATAACCTAAACTAAATGGAAACCACACACAATTTGTAATCTGAATTGAATAAATAATCAAAATTACCTGAAACTAAACCAAGAAGTAACTGATACATAACTACGTCTTAAAGCTATAGTGCGTAACTTTTTCATATCAATGAATGTCGGTTAGACTCGAGCCATTGCCAAAAGAGTTGAATAAGCTCCACAAAACTCTTCCTGTATGCCTCAGTATGTCGCCCAACGACACTGGCACAGGAGCTCAAGAAGTGCCCACGAAATGTTTCAGTTATTGATTCTACTGCTAAGAAAAAACCTGGACGTACAGCAGAAGGAATAAAATCCAAAAAGAAAGCGAACGACGACAACACAGAAAGCTAACGTAATGTAGATCCACCCAGTGGTGGTGTTATTACTCAGAATTCCTCATGGGGGCGAAGAAGTTACATACTATAGCTTTAAATTGTGGAAAATAAATAATAAGGTCAATTATTTTGGAGACCTTTTTTCATGAAGTCATCCCTGTTTAATCCAATTGTAGTATCCAAAGTGCTTTTTCATTATTTAAGCTTTTGCAATGTTGGTTAGCTGCTGCATGTCTATTTTCTCTTTTAACAGACACGTAATCCGCCATTGTTATGGTTGGAAATTTGTTACAAATCAAATTTGGATTGAACCAAAATACCCTTTTAAAATAACACATGGTTGAACGCTTATTCAACACACTGTATATTATGTGGGAGTTTGTAAAACCTGCTGTGATACACAGAAGGTTTTCCTAATTAATTGTTTCCTATACACTGCCTAATT
The DNA here is from genome assembly GCF_949987685.1 of Ammodytes marinus. Classification (NCBI taxonomy): domain Eukaryota; kingdom Metazoa; phylum Chordata; class Actinopteri; order Uranoscopiformes; family Ammodytidae; genus Ammodytes; species Ammodytes marinus. Next base: position 11,377,136 of record NC_137220.1, read on the forward strand.
TGTGATGTATATGAGTCTGACCCAGTCAGACAGCAATGTGAAGTGCTCCCTATGCATCAATCTTATTTATGTGTATTTTCCTTTACCAATTGGGTTGATCTCTTTATGAAGATCCTGACAGGCAGACAAGGATCATAAACTACAGATTGGCAAAGGCAGTAGCCTGCGAGCTTCATGCAGACTGGTAGTGTGTGTGCACGCTTCTGTGCGTGTGTTTCTGTGTGTGTGCGTTAGGATTGGCCACATGCAGACCCAGACCAGTTCCTCAATTGGCAGGCTTACAGAGCCGCTTACCCCTCTGGCCCACCAAGCAGCTGAGCCCACTGGGTGAGAGATCCTTTCAGAGTGGAGGCAGTGGGAGGCTCACCTGCCCTCTAGCACAGGCACAGTGTGGGTGAGATGAGACGGTGGATTGAGTGTGTGTGTGTGTATGAGGGTGTGTACATGTATCTTTCTGTCTGATTCGTTTGCCCATCGGGACGCCGAATAATAGTGAATGTGCCCGCAGGGAGTTTCCACAGGAGAAGTAGTGGGCAAAGCCAGTGCCAAGTCACAGAGACCAGACGAATAAATCAGGACTGAGGAGAGGGAGGTGCACGAGGCAGAGCCATCAATCAGAAAGGCACCTTATGGGGAATGCCCATAAATGTGCCATGCTGCCAGTCTTAAGCACGGCTTTCCATGGCAGACGGGCTACGGCGGCATTCAAAATGGAGCCTCCATTTTGGATGCCGCCGCTTCACTGTCGGCTGCATTGATTTTGGTGGACTTCCAGATAAATGTTGAATTGATGGACTTTTCATTTCAGTGAATTTATACCATTTCTTTTGTACAATAGCATTTTTCTGCATCACTGCTGTGCAGGCTGATTGCTACATCTTACATTTTGAAATCTACAACAGACTTTGATACAATCTCTGCAGTAACACCCTCTTTGTCCATGATGTGAAACTTGGCAACCTTGGACAAATATCAGCACCTTCTAAAATTTAAATTGTGCAACATTACAAAAGCAGCTCACATCACACTGCTTGCACTACGGCAGACTATAAAGAGCACTTAAAAATGTGTATCCTTTTGCTTAAACGCACACCAGCCTACAGATGCCAAAATAATGATGAACTTTGGTTCAGGTACGATAGGTTCTTTATACTGTACATTCATTTGTGATATACAAAGTCGGTATTAAAGCTGTTACTAAGCTTATCCTTTCGTACCTACAAAGTTAACAGTAATTTTTCAGCTCACTAGACAACAAATGTAAAACATCTAATGCCTGGCTAAATCTATCTGTTTGACCTGGTGTTACATTTTTAATTGGCAGCAAACTTAAGCATGATAGACCAAACAATAAGAAGTAGAAGAAGAAGAGGGCGAACTGGGAGAAGACAAGATTGATGGAGGGCAAACAAAGACTGACTGGCTCTGGAGGGGAAAAGTAAGCAATTGAATCATGCATTTAAATTTTCAGTTGGAGTCAATTGAACATTGAATTATATGTTATATATTATATAGTATTTAGAGAAGACTCTGGCTGCTTTGACACTAAGCTTTTCAGATTTCAGATTTACTAACTCAAGCCCATGTTAGCATTCAAAGGTGCACAGTTTAAGATGTGACTGATGGGTGCTGTTCCATAACTATGAATTCCGCAGCTTAAGCACGCCATAAATTCAATCACACACTCATTTTTATCGCTTTTACTTTTTACTGTAATAAAGGTAAAAAATTAAAATAGGATCTTCTGCACCAGTTAGTCTTGCAACTGTCTTAAAAACAAGATAATTCCTCTTTCTCCAAATGTCCAGGTTATTCTATGTATAACAAGACTTTGCATGGAGCCTTGCATGCACGTGTGTGCGGTAGCTTCTTTGTGCAGTGTAAATCTGGGCCGCTGTTGTTTCTCTGAACCAGGCTACAGTTTGATGACTGAGGCTGTTTGATCAGTGACTGTGTGTAAACTCAGAGCAGAGTGTAAAGCATTAATAACAAACTGGACAGGTCAACAGTAAAAGAAAAACACAACATGTGGTTGATTGGATATTTACACACATTCACCCATATCAAGCCATAGATAAAATAAAAAAAACTTGCATTAGGAGTGCAGCGAATAGTGCTGTCTTCATCAAATCCCTTCTTTGTCTCCTATCAAACAGAAATTTAATGTCAGTCATTTCGTTTATGGCTACATCTTTATTTATGCGATATTTTCGAAAATTGATTGACTTTATCCCAGCAGTGATATATGCTTTAGTGGTGCAACAGCATGCTTTATTGATGCCATAACACCATCTCCATTTCTTCTCACTTTATAGTTTTGTGGAGAAAAAAAAAACTGCTGTCACACACACTCGTTATTTCTTTATCGCCCAACAGCAGTGAGACCAACCAAAGACGGAGTTTTTAGGAGGCTATTGGATTGGCCAGATGATACAGATGTGTGTGTTGGTTTTTATGTTAAGGCGCTGGTGCCAGGTCATTAAATCATAATAATCTGGAATCACATTCACTCCTTCAGTATAAATTTCACCTATACACTTGAGTGTTTTTATCTGCTTTATCAATAAGTGATAAAGGGAGAAGACACAGGCATTTAAACAAATCTGCCTCTGACCTTTTTAACAGTTTTGACTCCACTTCAGCCACAGACACACACACACGCCCCTCTCTGCATGATGCTGCACTTCTGCCCACCAAAGTACTTTTTACAAGGTCCCAGCATCTCATTACCAATTCAAAGAGCTTCACAAGGAGTAAAGGCAAAGATTATTGTCTGGCTGTCTGTGTGGATGCTGGCGCTTTAAGGGCAGAGGGGGCTTCTGGGAAAGCAGTCGACGAGGGTGGTAGAAGAGGAGGAGGCGGTGTAGGAGGGTGTTGGTGGAGGGGGGGAGTGGGGGTGGAAGAGTCGGGTGAACGGGCCCTGCAGGACCATTTGTGCTGAAGCTCATTTGCGCAGCGACACTTAATTGGCTACAACAATTAATTAATGTGTTGGAAAGTTGGCACAAAAAGTTCATTTAAGAGGGTTTTAATAAGCAATTAGAGGAAAAGCAGTGAAGAGGGGGAATTACTGGAGAGGAAAGAGAAGCGGCAGAGATGGTGCCGCGAATGTCTGGCCACTTGGAGTGCATGTACGCCCTACTGTAGCTGGCTGCAGTGCATTGTGTCTTTCTTTGACCCTTCCTTTCTGAAGAACTGATGAAGTATTTAGGCGTCATTATGAGGCCATTATATCTTAAAAATAAACTGCTGTCTGGGGGCAAACTAAAGCTGTGAGAAAAAATACTCAGTTCAGGGTTAAATTGAACGGATATTTATTTTTTAGGTGTATTTATATATGTGGTGACAAACGTATTTTCCATTTTTTTTTCATGGCCCTGTCTGCAACAGTCCACGGCTGACTTCTGCTACAGTGACCCCAAACTCCTTATAGTGACTGCACTGACCGCCATCTCCATAAAGTAACACACTAACTATTCATAAGTACATCATACAGCCCCTCTTCAGAAAAATACTGAACTATCCCTTTAAGTGGACTTTTAACGCCGTGATGCCCCTTAGATTGTATACATATCAACCCCAGTGGCCCCTACTGCCCCTCCCTTTCCCTACCTCTTGTCCCAGCGCCCAGTGTAAAATATCGCATGACTAATGAGTGGAGCAGGTTGGAATCCTGGGGAAGATGTCCTTGGAAGACGAATGCATTTTCAGCAGAATAATTAACTTAATTAACAAATTCACATGCATATTCATCAGCCTATTAATGTCTGCTCCGCGCTGCTTGATGAGCAATGCAATAATAAGCGTTTCATTTGCATATTTGCATTCACACTCACACCCTTCTCCAAATAATTAAAAAAAGAAGAAGAAAGAAAATAGACAGAGTGTAGGAAACTCAAAAGACAAGCAAATCACTTGGCGTCATGCTGGGCTTTGCAGGGACACTTCTTTCCACCTGCAACATGCGCACACACACACGTTTGTACAGCTATACTTGTGAGGAAATCATTAATGCATTCCTTAGCCCCTTACCCTAGTCCTAACTATCAAAACTAAATGCCTAACCCCAACCCTTACGCTAACATTAACCTAAACCTTATTCTAACCTGTACCTTAGAACCTATTCTCAACCCTCAAACAGCCCTTTAAAGGCCTATCTTTAAGTGAGAACCGGCGAAAAATATCCTCACTCCTACAACTCAAATTGGTTCTCACAAAAATAGTTGTACAAGTAGGCCTACTCACACACATGCACATTCCACACAATGGAAGACAGGCATCTATCTCTGAAGTGTGTGTTTCCATCTTTGCTGTTGAGCTGCTTCATGCCAGTTCAACCTAAATGAGATTAGAAGTGTGTTTGACAATCTCTCTCTCTTTCTCTCTCTCCCACCTCCAGCCTCTTTTTTGAAAATCACTGCATCTCCCTCTCTACTTCCTCCATCTCTTCTTCCTGTTTTCATCTCTCTCTCCTCTTGTTATTTATTCATCCCTATCATATTTGTCTTTAATTTATTTATTTCCTGCGTTTGAAGTTTGGCTCATCTGCCTGGCTGTCAGTGTATGTATGTTTTTCTCGAGAACTTGTATGCATGCGACTGGCTACGTGAGCACTGCTGACATTTATGTTATTAAGCTGGTTTGAAACCAGAGGAGCAGCTAGTAGGGATTGAAGTAAACAAATATATGTGGAATGTTCACGTCCTTTCACTTCCTTGATATCTGTTTCTGTGTTTGGGGTTCATCGTGTGTGTGTGTGTGTGTTTTCTTTCACACCGGATTTGTATTCGCAGGAGCAGGGATGCTGTCTCTGTGTGTCTCTCAGCTGTGTCTTTCAGTGATGAAATGTGTGTGTGTCTAGAAGTAAGTTCCTATTTCCTGGGAGGCTGAGAAAGCATCTCGGTCTTTCATCAGTGCGTGTGTGTGTTTGTATTTATCTCTTTGAATTCGACTTGTACTGTCATTGATGCCCCTTGTATGTGTTTGTGAATTCCTCTCCAATATTTCAGCTGACAGTGATGTAAAGGAGAAATGTGTGTGTGTGTGTGTGTGTGTGTTGCATTTGAAACCAGACGTGGGGGCGATTGTGTGTGTGTGTCATTTCATTGCCTAGTTTGAGGCGGGGAGGGTCACCAGTGCATTTGTGAAACTGTGCGTGTGTGTGTGTGTGTGTGCATGTGTGTGCATATGTGTGTCATGCCAGCTTGTGTTCAGACAGCAGCAGTTTGCGGAGCGAGAATTAAAAGTAGGGAGGGATGCCAAGTGAGTCCCTGGAGACAGATACAGGGGACAGAGAGAGAAGAAAGAGGAAATAAAAACGGATTTCTCAAACACATACACACACAAACAGGCACACACACAAACACACACACACGCACATGTAGTCACTTACACAAAGAAATCTAGCCTTATAGTATCCCTTAACAAAACAGACACAGCAGCACACTAACTGTTTTAACAGAGGGATGTTTAATGTTTGATGTCTGCAATCTTATCAGTTACATTATGTGACATTTCACACAGTTTACATAATGCATTCCCCAAGCCTAACCTTTATCTAAATTCCGACCTTAACCCTCAAACAGCCTTGTAAAGAAGTAAAACCCAACATGTCCTTACTTTCCATACATGTCCTCACACTCAAGTTCTAAAATCCTTATAAAGTGAGAAGTACAAGAACACACACACACACACACACACACACACACACACACACACACACACACACACACACACACATTCAGATTGAGAAAGATCTCTCACCTTTTCCTCCCTGTCCACTTCCTCCCCCTCTCTGTCTCTCTCTCTCTCAGCCTGGTGAAGTGTCATCCTGTGTGCAGTGTGACACTGAGCTGTCACCTCCCACTCCCAGCATCACACCTCTGCCTCCTGCTGGGCCAACCCCGTCATGACACCACGACACCCAGCCAGCCCTGGCATGAAAACCAGCAACACTGGTTGTGAGTGAGAGCACTTTCCATGCACTCACTCATTCGTCTCAACTTTTCTATATGCAATAATATATCTTTCTCTTTTTTCTATAGCGTACATATATTAAAATCCCCACTACAAGCATTTATCAGTAGATGTACCAATGTACATTTTAGAAAAACTTGGGGTGCAAGCAAATCAACCTTATAATGTTGTGGACTACTACAGTGGTGTGTCACCTCTAGGGTTGCAAAATTTCGGGAATTTTCTAAGTTGGAAACTTTCCATGGGAATTAACAGGAATTCATGGGAATTAACGGGAATTTGGGGAATTAACGGGAATAAACGGGAATTTACTAAATGTAAAGCAACCCAAATGCACTAAATCCTTCTAACTATGTTATTTCAGTCCTGGTAAACGTTCTAGACAGTAAAAAGCAGTTTTTTCAACTACGTTTTATAATATTTATGAACATTTAACATAAAATCTGATTTTTTTAAAGCTTATTGAGACACCCAACTTGATATCATATATTGCTTTTTACTAGACCAGGTTTACAGAGGCTTAAACAGTGATTTTAAATATAGTTGGGGAAAATATATTTTAGTATCATCTTGACTAAAACCAGATTTCATGCAAGTACAAGTCCAAGTTTCATTGGCAAGTTGCACATAGCACACATCCTACTGCAGGGGTACTGAGGCCATGCCCTCTATATGCACTGTGCATTCCTTCATCACATGGGGGGCAATTTACTTAATTTATTGAATGGGTTCGGGTCAGACAGATGAGTTATTTTTACTCAACGTTCATCTTTTTGTTGTTCAGTGAAATTATTGATTGTTCATAAAATATTCAAAACTTGATAAAGTTCTACTTACAAATAAATCTGTTCAAATGTAATGTTTTTTTTATTATTGTATTAGTTTGCATGGATGTCTGCCTATGACAAAACATAATGTTTATATGTTTAGATTAATGTTTGGACATGAAAAAAAATCATTTAAATGACAGCCATTTAGTTCATTCCTATAATTCCCAATTTTGAATATTCCCAAAATTCCCGAGCAAAAGTTCCTGTGGAAAGTTTCCGGAAATTTACCGGAAGCTTTCCACCCCTTTGCAACCCTATCACCTCCAACAGCAACAGTATCCTGCGTTATCAAGCTGATAATGCATCCTTGTAAGTTGATTCAAAGTGTTAAAAGTGTTTGGTTCAATCATTGGTTCATTTCACAAGTCATTTTGGACTAGAGCTACATTTATTTTTGGTGAGAATGGTTTTACCTGCAGGAATCTGACAGCTCAGGCTGTTATGAAGCAACACACTTGACTCTATAAACCTAGTTAGTTGTTTTTCAGACTAAGGATACCAATAATCCAGTCTCACATCTTTGTATTTATATTACATTAGATGTAATTTAGCGGACGCTTTTATCAAAAGTGACTTACAACTGGAGCACACATTCATACACTGATAGCAGCCGCTACCATGCAGGGTGCTGGCTAACTATCAGGAGACATTTTAGGGTTCAGTGTCTTGCTCAGGGACACTTGGACATGTGGCGGAGAGACTGGGGATAGACCCTATGTAGTTGCAGGTCCACCATCCTATCCACTTCGCCACAGGCCCAACCTCCCCCCTCTCCATATCTGTGTCCGTTGTTTGGTTTTTGGTGCCTCGTCTGTGCGTTTACACCTTCAGGTCTCTTAGCCTTGTGAGTCACTATGTGTGTGTATGTCCAGCCAGGCAGGCCAGTGGCAAGCAGGGGACAGAGCGATTGAGATATAGAGCATTAGTTGGTGTCAGGAGTAAATTAGAGGCCAGATCTGTTTTCTAATCAGAGCACAAGCACCGTGTTAGAGGAATTAGGGCGACAGCTGCTGGGAGATTTTTATTCCTCTCTCTCTCAGCCAGAGACAGGCAGACCCCAGCTCAGGGACCACCTCTTTACCACAGCCACCTGTCAACACCGGTTTGGGTACGTGTGTGTGTGTGTGTGTGTGTGTGTGTGTGTGTGTGTGTGTGTGTGTGTGTGTGTGTACACATGCGCGTTTCGCTCTCCAGTTGACATGCACACCCGCATACATGTGAGCACACATCTACGGCCACGCGGGCCTCCACACACACACACACACACACACACACACACACACACACCCACACACACACACACACACACACACACACACCCACACCCACACACACACACACACTGTCTGGTACACTGACCTCCCTCAATCTCCAAAATTAATGACAGTGCAGGTTCCATGTGCATGCAGCCTTTCGCGATGTGTTTATTTTTTCCTGCAAGTGTGAAAAGGCCCTTATGAGATATCAAATTGAGATAAGGTGGAGCGGTGGGTGGCCTTGCATATGTCTGTTTACTATGAATGCATGTGAAGGCCTTAACGCAGCATCACCGCTCAAGCGTTACAAGAGAACACATATTTTTAGACGTTGACAGATGCATTGGTTGTGTAAACATAACGTAAATAATGATTATATGTTGGTTACTCTCAAGAGAAGACACCAGACAATATACATTTAGTGTAACAATATAAATCAAGTAATCAAAGAATTAATAAGGCAAGGTCAAGGACAACTAGACCCCGCCCCCCCGCCCCCCAAATTTTTTTTTACAATTGTCATTCTTTGGGTTTCCATTGAGTCCACCCTGAAGCAATACACTTCCAAATGTTATTCATTATTCAATAACCTTATAAAAACTGCTGATTCTAAGGATGATTGATGAAGCCAGGGATAAATAAAGAAATTTGGTGATCTGCTTGCACTGATTTTTAAAGCAGAGATGTCTTGTGGGCAGGACTGTAGGAGGGTGAGAGGTGTGGGAGGTGGCATCCAGATTCACACCGTGTCACACACACTTGCGGCAGAAATGTCACCCATTTTATTTTGTTTGTTCAGATCAGCTGAAGAACATGTAGTGTGTCGAGTGTGATAATGTGGAGGAACGGATTTGGGATAGTTGAAGTTCAGATTGCCATGGCGAATGTTGTCAGGATAAAGGAATACATTTTTGATTTAATTAGGTGTTAATTATTTTGTCATAAAATTAGGAAAAAGGAACATCTCTTGTACAATTCTCCAACTCCTTTTAGTAAAGGAGGGATCAGTTTGAGCAGGATATCTTGTGGAAAAAGTTTAAGAAATAAACCCTATTATTCAGAAATCACCTTCGTTATTTATTGTTTATTTAACAATCAGCAAAATATATTGTTTTAGCATTTATTCTGTTCTTCCAAAATAAAATATGACACAACTGTTCTTTGCATTTTGAAATGAAATTAGATTGGAACTACGTTTAGCATATTTGTCATGGTTAAAAACGTGTTTTGCCTTGGAGGTCACCTTGCTCCTTCTCTGCTTTTCCTTAAACCAGAGGATTTGCTTTTCTATATGGACAATTCATTTGTTCATCTTGTTAGTTACAAGATAATGGAACGGTATATACTATGTCTTTCTGCTATTTTTTATTTATTTATCTTATTCTACGGGGAATGGTTGTTTTGATTTGAAACCCCACTTTCTACTTTAAATGGGAGAATAAAGATATATTATAAAGAATATAATTTACATCACATCACACAAAAAACATTTTAAATTAATAATAAACAGTATGTAAGACATTTGATTTCAAAACAGTGAATCATACTCAGACTGTTTACAAGGAATTCTGAGAAAACATACCATCACACCCACTATTAATAAAACACACTTAACATAACCTAAAGGTCCAGTAGTCCAGCTTATCAGCTGAGTGACCCACTCACAAACCCCGTTGTGTGAATAGTAAAATTAAATCAACCATATATTTATTGAAACAATCTGAAAGTGAATCTGGGTTTGTTATGTACATTTCTCTTTTTTAACTACAATTTAGGAGACAGTCAATAATAGGGAAACATATGCACCACATACTCTCTCTCTCTCTCTCACGCACACACACACGCACACACACACACACACACACACGCACACGCACACGCACACGCACACACACACACACACACACACAGGCAGTTTTCCTCTCACTCTTGCACATCCCACACATGTGCACTGCCACACACTGTGTCTAAATAGACAGACAGTGCCAATCTGAGGCCTGGACTGGAGCCAGCTCTGCAGCAGCTCAGTAGTTAAATTATTAACACCAACTGGGAGAGAGACAAAGAGAGGAGCAGATCAGCGGAGAGGAGATCTGGAGAGGAGAAGAGAGGAGGTGAATCCAGACACAAGCTAGACATCAGGCGCTAGTGGTAGAGGAAGTATTTTGGCGGTTTAGGGGTTGAAGGTGTGTATAGATAGATAGGAGAGAAACTCATCAACCATGCAAAATATAAGAATATATTCTAAGAGAGTGGGAGAGTTTGGGTTGAATAAAGAAATCAACCGGATCTTGGTGTGAGTGAGAGGAAGGTAGAGAGGTGGATGTTAAGGTTCTTTATCGATGGCAATGGAATACTAATGGTTTGTGTGTGTGTGTGTGTGTGTGTGTGTATTTAGCAGAGTGAGGGGAGGGAAGAGAGATGGAGAGAGATCTGGGTGATGTTGGTTCTGATCCAGAGAGTTAATGTTGCGCTCATTGATGGATAGAGTGCCAGCAATGAGGCTCCATACCCACACAAGATGGATGGATCGCTGCTCTCTCACTCTCTCTCATGTCCCTGCTATAGTCTGATGTCTCTCATCTTATCTCTCTCTCTCTTTCTCTCAAAGCTAAATGGTGATCAGAGAGCTCTGCCATCAAGCCACAATTAGATCCAAAACAGCGTCAGAATTTGTGTCTGTTGCCATAGCAAGGGGTTATGATTCGCTGTCATGTCAGCTAACTCTAATAAGACGACTAATGTTGTGTTGAGTATTAATACGTGTGTGTGTGTGTGTGTGTGTGTGTGTGTGTGTGGTGTGTGTGAGAGAGAATAACTTGATTATTAACATGCAGATATACTATAGCCACGATTGCAAACCACAACAGATAACGTCTGAATGCAAATGCATGTTCAGCAAGAAACCAAAAATAAAGTAGGCCTTGTAGTAAATCATGTGTTTTATAGTGTGTGTGTGTGTGTGTGTGTGTGCATGCATGTACAGTATGTGTGTTGTTTGTATTTACACACGGAACTAAAAGCTTGACTATTTTGTCTGTAAGGCCCCCACCGCCTCCACCACACACACACACACACACACACACACACACACACGCACATACACATACAGACACACACACACACTTCCTCCTTTTCGGGCGGGGGCATCGGGGGGTGAAGTGATCTGTGCGAAAGCCTCCTGTTCTTTGCGCCGCGCGGCTGAGGCAGAGGGGGATTGTGGGTAGCGGCTGTCTGCAGGGGTGGGGTGGGGTGGGGGGGTTAGAGTTAGCGAGGAGGGGAGGGGTGGATGGGTTGCCGGGGCAGGCGGCAGCAGATGGCGTGCCACACTGTGAGGGCCGTCGGCTGGCATCCAGAGGAGGAGGAGGAGGAGGATGGGAGAGTGGGTACAGGGATTGGAGGGGCACTGCTCCCAAAGTGCCAGCAGGCATCAGGAGAGAGAGAGAGAGGGAGAGGGAGAGAGAGAGAGAGAGAGAGAGACAGAGACAGAGGTGAGGGGCAGAGCCGGTCGACAGGGACACTAGAAGGAACCCACAGACTCTGAGATAAGAGCTTAAGCGGGGCTTGGGAGCTGGATTTTCGCTGCTAATTGCATCCACTGAAGAGGAACCAAAAAAACGCCAGATTTGTCTGTTAAACCCTAATTCACTAGTGACTTTTGACCTTTTCCACTTCCATACAGTGTCTCCCGCCCCTCCCC